>NC_090035.1:13982991-14282991 GCF_037176765.1 Anolis sagrei | reverse complement strand
AGCAAGTGTTGCATTTGCAAAGAATGCCGTTGCCACAGCCTCTTGTTTACATTGTCTGTCTGAAGGTGAGATAAAAGTACTGAACAGACTCTTACCTATGCCATGTTTCCGGAATTCCTTTACCACTCCTAGACTTAAAATATAAGCAACCTGAGTATCCACTGGAAAACCAGAGGCTAAAATGTCACCATCCTAAAGGGGGGAAACCAGCAGAAAAGGATGTAGTCAATACACAGCACTTGGGGTGGGGGGCATCTACCTACCAGGCTTAACACCCCCAAAACCAAGGCAAAGCTGCTCAATCCAGGCTCCTGATGAAGCTGAGGACGGGGTGAGGGCTTTCCACCTACCTCTTTGTGTACTTTTGTCCGGCTCTTGATCTCAGCAACTATCATCCCCACAATCGTGCCCCGATAGGTGGCTGCCAGGGAAAAGAACTTCTTGTTGGAGGTGATGTCTCGGTACCATGAGTCAGGGTACCTGGGAAGAAAAACACAGGAATATATCAGCCAGACTTATGCCAATGACAGAGGCCAATGTTTTCAGTTACGTTCTTTTTTCTATAGAAATCTCTCAATTTTTCAAAATATATCACTCACAAAGGGAACTCATAAGATGCTATATGGATGTGGTGGACTCTCTTTCTCTGGAGATTTTTAAGCAGAGGCTGGGTGGCTGTCTGTTGGGAGGGCTTGGATGGTGTCTTTGGCAAAATGGCAAAAGAGGGTTGGACTGGCCAGCCCTTAGGGTCTCTTTCAAATTAATTCTATGGATGCAAAAGGGGCCACTGCAAAGCTGCGGGAGCCCTAAGAGTCACTTACTCTATTGGGAACCAGTCGCCACAGAGCTGTTTGACAGTATCTATGTCATCATGGCACAGGAGGCGAAGGTAGATCTCACTGAGTGCCGTCGGAGGCACCTCTTCGGTCATTCACACCTGCAGAGGAGACCAGAAAATAAGAGCCATCCAGCTAGATGAGGAAAAGCAGGAGGCCAAACCTAACTGCATACTTTGGGGAAAGAAAACACAAAACCCTTCCCATCCCTGCTCCAGAGCTCCCACTAAATGAGGGAACACTTCTGACCCATGTACTACTGATGGAGCTAAATAACAGGATCATTTTGCTACCATTTTAAGCATGGCAAGCAACAGACAAGTTCACAGTGTTGAGACAGAGAGCAGCAGAATGTTTTCCCATCTGTGTTTCAGTCTTCCTTGCTCTAGAAAAGTTTAACTCAAGATGGACAGATCTGAGAAAAGCAAAGGGCACAGAGTCTCTCTGGGACCAGTTTCCCCAGGGCACAGGAAGAGAGCTAACAGTGCTCCTCATCTTGACTCGTTTCTAGGAACTTCAATTAATTGCCGGACCATCTGCTGTGGATTTATTTTAATCTAAAATCCCCAAGCAGAGCAACCCTCACATCCTAGCCATGCTTCCTTGTATATAAACCAGCGCTGCTCCTTACACATTTTGATCGTACTTTCATTGATAAGTTCCCTCCCCGAGGAGTTGAGGGTCTTTCCAAACTCGCAGCTGTGAAAACTTTTTTGCTCTCAACACAAACACCTCAAACACTTAAGAATGTATGACACTCGATACTAAAAGGCTCGACAGACATGCAGATGTCTAACTGTTCAAGGTCCAAAGTTCAAGCTGGAAAAAAGAAGCCAACCTTTTAATTATTTAAGGAATGAGGACAATTAACTCTGGGATAGAATACCATCAGATACAGCAAATATATTGACAAACCAGTATCTCCCTATCAAAACTTAATGTCTTTGGGCAAGAAGAGTAACACAAACAGTGGCCGCAGAAGCCTAAGAGTACGGGAAGCACTGCTGTTAAGGAGCACAAAGGCCTCCTCCATTTTCTACTTTATCCATGCCACCTTCTTGCTTAACCCATTAATGACACCTTCTTCCAGTCTTTAGGCTCAGCATTTGGTTAAATTAATTAGTAGTTCTATTCCTCATTTGCCTCTTTGTGATCACTTTGCTCGCCACCTTGTTGCTCAGGCTCCCTGTGTTTTGTAGAGGTCTGAAGCAATAGGCTGAACCCAATTCCTCTGGTATCCGATGTGGCCAGTTGGATTCTAATATTAGATTAATGTGTTCAAGAAGAAGGTGGTCACACTAAGGAATGGGCACCGCCTCCTGATATCCTGACCACTACTTGGCTATGCTCTGACCAGATCTCTTTTGGCTTTGGAGCAGAAGTCAACTGCAACTGCTATGGCTTTCAAAAGAGCTCTGATTCTCCATGAAGGACTCCTGTCCCAACAAAGATGCCAATTTTCAAGAGCAGCGGTTCTCAACCTGTGGGTCCCCAGATGTTTTGGCCTTCAGCTCCCAGAAATCCTATCAGCTGGTAAACTGGCTGGGATTTCTGGGAGTTGTAGGCCAAAACACCTGGGGACCCACAGGTTGAGAACCACTGCTCAAGAGTCTTCAGGAGATGCCATAATCCTTCATCTGCCACTGCCTGCTTTAATCTCACTGCAAAACCGCTTCTTGTGTTCCCAACTGCCAAAGCAGCATTAATGGTGAAAGAACAGAACTGTAGAGTTGGAAGAGACCCCAAGAGCCACCCAGCCATGCAGTCAGACAGCGTCTAAGCCCCCCGGACAGATGGCCAAAACCTCCAGAGAAGGCGCCTTCATTGTACTCAAAGGTAGTATACTCTGCTGTGAAACAGCTTTAGATTCTACCTAAAGTTCCTTTAGGTGGAATCTTTTTTCCTGCAATTTGTATCCACTGTTCCATTACGTTCTAGTCTCCATTGTGTCCTAGTCTCCCTCCTCAATATAACATCCTTTCCAATATTTACACACAGCTCTCATGTCCCTTTCTTTCAGCCTTCTTTTCTCCAAGCAAAACCTACTCAGCTTCCTCAGCGTCTCCTCATAGGTCTTGGTTTTCTTTGACCATTTTTGATTGACCTTCCACCTTGTCCTTCTCCTCCTTGAATTGCTTTGACCAGGTTTATTATTCCAAGTGAGGCCTGACCAAAGCACAGTAGAGAGGGACTATGTCCTCCCTCCATGTAGGACCTAGACTCCTACTGATTCTACACTTTTAAATGGTACATAGTAGCAGCATTGCAAGAAACAGAGAAGAGGGGCCTGAGTTCTGCCTCTAACAACACGGCCCTGGATGGCTAAACCTGAATCTTGGCCTCCGGAAGGGAAAAGAATGGGACTAAGCCACAATGGATCAATAGGCCAATGCCCTGTGCATTTCATGTTGCTGCAAATCTCCCTTCAACGTATTCTGGTCATTTCAGGATACCCCTTTACTGTCGCAATCTTTCAGCTTGTTCATATACATTTTGTGAGTACAAATATATGGATTACACCATGTAACACGATTTTTGTTCCTGGGTTATAAATGTTATGTGCTAATTTGTTCTATCATAAAAAACATGGAAAAAGTTTATTGAACTGCATAAACCTTGTTTTTGTGGTGGGGGACATCTTGCAGCACACTTTACTCTAGCTTTTCAATAAATATCTCACAGAGCCTCAACCAATTCAACCTAGTTTGAGGCAGCCACAAAAACGAAGTTTCTAGAGATGAACAACTACTTTCAAATTAAGGACTGTCCAATGAAACAGGAAATAACACTTTAAAACACTTTCTTCTTGTGTATATATTTATGTGTACTCACATGTGTATTTATTATTACAAATATATGCGTTTGGGTCCCTAGATGGCACGGTGGGTTAAACTGCTGAGCTGCTGAATTTGCTGACTGAAAGGTTGGTAGTTCAAATACAGGAAGAAGGGTGAGCTCCCACTGTTAGCTCCAGTTTCTGCCAACCAAGCAGTTCAAAAACATGTGAGTAGATCCCACCTTCTGTGGGAAGGTAATGGCGTTCCATGCAGTCATGCCAGCCACATGACCTTGGAGGTGTCTTATGGACAATGCTGACTTTTCGGCTTAGAATTGGAGATGAGCACCACCACCCAGAGCTGGACACCACAAGACTTAAGGTCAAGGGGAAACCTTTACCGTATATATGTGTTTGTAGTCATACATATTGTGTCCAATTCTGGGCAACACAATTGAAGGGAGATATTGACAAGCTGGAATGTGTCCAGAGGAGGGCGATTAAAATGATCAAAGGTTTGGAGAACAAACCCTATGAGGAGCAGCTTAAAAAGCTGGACATGTTTAGCATGAAGAAGAGAAGGCTGAGTGGAGACATGATAGCCATGGATCAAGATGTGAGAGGAAGTCATAGGGAGGAGGGAGCGAACTTGTTTTCTGCTGCCCTGGAGACCAGGACACGGAACAATGGCTTCAAACTACAAGGAAGGAGATTCCATTTGAAAATTAGGAAGAACTTCCTGACTGTGAGAGCTGTTCAGCAGTGGTACTCTCTGCCCCTGAGTGTGGTGAAGGCTCCTTCTTTGGAAGCTTTTAAACAGAGGCTAGACAGCCATCTGTTGGGGGTGCTTTGAATGCGATTTTCCTGCTTCTTGGCAGGGGATTGGACTGGATGGCCCATGGGGTCTCTTCCAACTCTGATTCTATGTCTGTATTGTTATTGTTATTATTCTGTGTGTGTATGTATAATATATATGTGTGTGTGTGTGTGTGTGTGTGTGTGTTTGGACTCACATGTGCATTTATTATTAATATTATTGTGTACACTGGTGTGTTTGTGCCCACATGCCCCTATTGCTATTTTTCTGCATGTATGTGTTTGCACTCACGTGTGCATTTATGATTACATTTATGCTTTGGATTCACAATTCTTCTTGTGTCTATAGGTACATGTATGTACTCACAAGTGTAATAATATCAGGATTACAAATGGTTAATCCCGATTCTATTTGAACATTAGGAAGAACTTCCTGACTGTGAGAGCCGTTCAGCAGTGGAACTCTCTGCCCCAGAGTGTGATGGAGGCTCCTTCTTTGGAAGCTTTTAAGCAGAGGCTGGATGGCCATCATTCCCAGCAATATGTCCTCAGAATGCACTTTACTACTGGTTTAGGATTGACTGCACTCCCTCATCTCTCTTTTAAAAACCTATACCAGATATATCCTACCTTGTTCATGCCTAGAGTTTATTTTTTTTTATTTTTAAACTATTACATTTGACCCGGCCATAGGTTTTCAATTCCTTGTGTGTTACTGTTTATTGGTTATTGTTTATATGTGATTTATTTATTTATTTATTAACTTCATTTGTACCCCGCTAACATCTCCCGAAGGACTCGGTGTGGCTTACGAAGGCCAAGGCCCTCAATAAAACAACAGCATAACAAATACACAATAAAACTCAAGCAAACCAAAACATTAAGCAATAACAATAAAACATTAAACAATAACATCATGACACAGTTAAAACTAGGGCCGGGCCAAATGTAATGAATAAAAATTAAAAGTGCTGGACATGACAGGTAAAATGTAAGGATTTTAGGGTAGATGTGATGTGCAGGCAATCTTAAATCTCTAACAAAGTGTGTTTGGGACATGATGCTGGGGGTTTCCTATTCTGGAAAGGCACACTGAAACAGCCAGGTCTTCAAGTTCTTCCTAAAGACTGCCAACATTGGAGCTTGTCTGATGTCCTTGGGGAGAGAGTTCCAGAGTCGGGGGGCTACCACAGAGAAGGCCCTGTCCCTCGTCCCCACCAAATGCGCTTGCAACGCAGGAGGGATCGTGAGAAGGGCCTCTCCAGATGAACGGAGTGATTGTGTGGGTTCATATACAGAGATGTGGTCACGCAGGTGGGCGGGTCCCAAACCGTTTAGGGCTTTGTAGGTAAGCACCTGCACCTTGAATTGGGACCGGAAAATGAACGGCAGCCAATATAGCTCCTTGAATTGTATTGTATTTATTGTTTTTGTTTATTGCTTTTTGTTTTATTGATGTGTTGTTGGGCTTGGCCTCACGTAAGCCGCTCCGAGTCCCTTGAGGAGATTTTTTATTTATTTATCGTGTCATCCGCAACCAGAACATTGTATTACATTTCTAACAGAACAAAACAAACAATCAGATATATATAAAAAAACAACAACACAAATTTTGCAAACTTGGTAGCTGATTAAATGTCCTTTGACCAGTATCTGGCCACTTGGAGTGCCTCTGGTGTTGCTGCAAGAACATCCTCCATCGTGCATGTGGCAGGGCTCAGGTTACATTGCAGCAGGTGGTCAGTGGTTTGCTCCTCTCCACACTCGCATGTCGTGGATTCCACTTTGTAGCCCCATTTCTTGAGGTTGGCTCTGAATCTCGTGGTGCGAGAGCGCAGTCTGTTCAGCGCCTTCCAAGTCGCCCAGTCTTCTGTGTGCCCAGGGGGGAGTCTCTCATCTGGTATCACCCACGGATTGAGGTGCTGGGTTTGAGCCTGCCACTTTTGAACTCTTGCTTGCTGAGGTGTTCCAGCGAGTGTCTCTGTAGATCTAAGAAAACTATTTCTTGATTTAAGTCGTTGACGTGCTGGCTGATACCCAAACAGGGGATGAGCTGGAGATGTCTCTGCCTTGGTCCTTTCACTATTGGCTGCTACTTCCCGGCGGATGTCAGGTGGTGCAATACCGGCTAAGCCAGGGGTCCTCAAACTTTTTAAACAGAGGGCCAGGTCACAGTTTCTCAAAGTGTTGGAGGGCCAGATTATAATTTGGAAAAAAAACATGAATTCCTATGCACACTGTACATGTCTTATTTGTAGTGCAAAATACACTTAAAAACAATATAATGAAATGAAGAACAATGTTAACAAATATAAACATATTAGTATTTCAATAGAAAGCGTGGGGCTGCTTTTGGCTTGTGAGATAGGATTGTTGTTGTTGTTATTGTTGTGTGCTTTCAAGTCATTTCAGACTAAGGTTGACCCTGAGCAAGAGCCGGGTACCGGGCCTCAGTTTGAGGACCCCTGGGCTAAGCAGTGTAATTTCTCCAGTGGTGTAGGACGCAGACACCCTGTGATAATGCAGCATGTCTCATTAAGAGCCACATCCACGGTTTTAGTGTGGTGAGATGTGTTCCACACTGGGCATGCGTACTCAGCAGCAGAGTAGCATGGTTTGCTCTTCTCCACACTCGGATGTCGTGGATTCAACTTTGTAGCCCCATTTCTTAAGATTGGCTCTGCATCTCGTGGTGCCAGAACGCAGTCTGTTCTCATTAAGAGCCACATCCACTGTTTTAGTGTGGCGAGATGTGTTTCACACTGGGCATGCGTACTCAGCAGCAGAGTAGCATAGCGCAAGGGCAGATGTCTTCACTGTATCTGGTTGTGATCCCCAGGTTGTGCCAGTCAGCTTTCGTATGATATTGTTTCTAGCACCCACTTTTTGTTTGATGTTCAGGTAGTGCTTCTTGTAGGTCAGAGAGGAGATGGTGGCGGGGTATAAATAAAGTATTATTATAATATTATTATTATTTTGGGGGTGCTTTGAATGCAATTTTCTTGCTTCTCGGCAGGGGGTTGGACTGGATGGCCCATGAGGTCTCTTCCAACTCTAGGATTCTATCTAGCTATGGGCCTCTGTGTAATAACAACAATACTAGGATTATACATAGTTAATGATCTATCTATAGGCCTCTGTGTAATAATCATAATACCAGGATTACATATTGTTAATGATCTATCTATAGGCCTATGCAGATATATACGTGTGTATAAACATCTACAGGCACACAAAAACATGTTCATACACAGACACACGCATATATACTTGGGCCCCTGTATGTTTCCTGGAAAGAGAGGCCTTCTTGGTCGGCCTTCTTTACCTGAGGTGAGGCGGCGGCTGCCCCAGCGCGAGGCCGGCCTGGGAGCGCGACGAAAGGCCGGGGCCCCTTCAGAACATCCCGGGGAGGAAGCAGAGGAGAGAAGCAGGCCCGGCGGAAGAGGAAGACTTCTGAGGCGGCCTGAACAGCAGCTCGTCTCTCTCTCTCTTTCTGCCCTCAGCAGCGGTGACAGGCCTCTCTCGCAACAAGGCGTCTCCCCATTGGCTGGCGGAGCGTCACATGACCGACGCGAGACGTCTGGCCGCCATGTTGATCCAGCCGAAGGTGGCAGTCACATGACCCTGCGAGAGGTAAAGGCGTCTCTCTTCTGCGCATGCTCAAGAGTGCTCTATTTCCCCTTGGAGGCTTAAAGCATGTTTTTGTAAACTGAGGATGCAGCTACACTAGGCATGGGCAAACTTGGGCCCTCCAGGTGTTTTGGACTTCAACTCTCATCATTCCTATCAGCCTCAGGCCCTTTCCTTTCCCCCCTCAGCTTAAGCGGCTGAGGGGGAAAAGGAAAGGGCCTGAGGCTGATAGGAATGATGGGAGTTGAAGTCCAAAACACCTGGAGGGCCCAAGTTTACACATGCCTGATCTACACATTAAACTGGGATCTATACTTTGGCCCTCTCCCACAGTGGAGGCTACAAAACTATAACTCCCAGGATCCCATAGCACTCAGCCAGGGAAATCGTCCTTCAAGGGATTTTAACCACCTTGTATGCTCAATCTCTATTTTAATATTAGGAGCCCCCAGTGGCGCAGTGGGCTAAAGCCCTGTGCCGGCAGGACTGAAGACCGACAGGTCGCAGGTTCGAATCTGGAGAGAGGTGGATGAGCTCCCTCTATTAGCTCCAGCTCCTCATGCGGGGACATGAGAGAAGCCTCCCACAAGGTTGATAAAACCTCAAAAATCATCCAGGCGTCCCCTGGGCAACATCCTTGCAGATGGCCAATTCTCTCACAACAGGAGTGGTTGCTCCTGACACAACAACAACAACTATAATAATAATAATAATAATAATAATAATATTTATACGCTAGAGATTTGAATAATAATAAATAAGGTGTTTTTTCTTAAACTGCTGTGATGCACTTTGCCTCTCCATTGCAGATATGAAGGCAGGACAAAAATAGACATATGCCTAACGCCGCTCCATGCAATCATGCCAGCCACATGACCTTGGAGGTGTCTATGGACAACACCGGCTCTTCGGCTTAGAAATGGAGATGAGCACCACACCCCAGCGTCAGACTGACTGGACTTAATGTCAGGGGACAGCCTTTACCTTAACGGTAATAATATAGGTGATGCGATAAGATGATTGGATTGCATATGAAATGTAAATGTAAGTAAAACGTAAATGTATTGTCGAAGGGGCCTGAGGTTGATAGTCAGACTACACAGCCATGTCAGACTACACCGAGAAGCCATTGAAATACACAAGCATGTGGACAATTTCAACAGAAAGGAGGAAATCCTGAAAATGAACAAAATCTGGCTACCAGTATTAAAAAAACTCTAAAATTGCAAAAGCACAACAGAGAGGAAGCAGGCAGAGACATCTAATTACCTCTCAACAAAAGTTTGCTCCAGGCACAGTCAGCCCATTGTATGCTAATCAAGGTGGTCAGTTGAAACATTCACACCTAGCTCCAGCAGAAAAGAGTCCTTTGTCTCACCCTGGTCATTCCACAGATATATAAACCCCTTTTCCTTAGTTCTAACAGACCTCACTACCTCTGAGGATGCTTGCCACAGATGCAGGCGAAACGTCAGGAGAGAATGCCTCTAGACCATGGCCATATAGCCTGAAAAAACCTACAACAACCCAGTAAAACGTAAATATATGTTAAGTAAAATAATAATTTAAAACAACACCCACAATAAAATAAATAAATGAGAAGCTGTGCCTCTCGATCAGAGTCCCTCTATAGGGGAAAAAGGTTGGGAAAAAAATTAAGTGATTTGGGTTGGTATAAGTTTTCTGGGCTGTATGGCCATGTTCCAGAAGCACTCTCTCCTGATGTTTGGCCTACATCTATGGCAGGCATCCTCAGAGGTTATGACCTCACAGCCTCTGAGAATGCCTACCACAGATGCAGGCGAAACGTCAGAAGATAATGCTTCTGGAACATGGCCATACAGCCCAAAAAACTTACAGCAACCCAGTGATTCTGGCCATGAAAGTCTTTGACAACACATAAAAGGATTTTTTGAAGGATGTTGATGTTTAAAATGGGTGCAGAGGCGTTTCTCCTACTCACCTTCCCTTGTTTGCATCCTGAGAAGAGAGAGCCCATTGAAGCCAACGGTGGTTGCAAGGAAGGAAGAGGAAGGCCTTCCCTAACAAAATGTAGGTTTACTAAACAACACAGTGGGCTGTTTGCCACCCACTCACTTTGCTGCTTGTACAGAAAACGCCGCCACGGGCTAGTCTCAAAAGCATCAGAAGTATATATACATATTATTATAAACAACCCGCCCCTCAAAAAACAAACAATGGCACACTTGCAACATCCTAAGTGGCCTAAGAGCTACCCAAATGGTCTTTTAAAAATGGTCTTCCTTGTAGTGACTGACATCCTCTTTTGCCGGTGAAGAGATCTCTTCTTGAAGTCAGGCAGCACCTTTAAAAAGATGGAGAGCCCTTCTTCTGTGCCACAAAACCTTTGATGGAGAAGAGGAGCGGCCAAAAGATGTTGAGTCTGCTCAGCGGACTGGCCGGTAGGGGAAAGCCATGCCGGGTATAAACGTCTGGACCGGATGGGTTGGAAGGGCAGCATGGGCGGGGTATCCCAACGGAGGGGTGTGGATGGAGGGGTAAAAGCCGGGTGGCAGAGAGGTGTGCGCCGGTTGTTGGACTGGACCCGAAATGACCAGCTGCAGGAGGCTGTCAGAGGAAGGAAGGAAGGCAGAGGGATGAGTTCAGCTGCAAGGAAGATGGTGGCTCTAAACCAGGCATAGGAAAACTTCAGCACTCCAGGTGTTTTGGACTTCAACTCCCATAATTCCTAATAGCTGGTAGGCTGTTAGGAATTGTGGAAGTTGAAGTCCAAAACACCCGGAGACCCGAAGTTTGCCCATGCCTGTTTTAAAGCTATCCAACTGCATAGACCTCCAAACCAAAGACTTGGCTTCCAAACCCAAACCCCTCAATGGAGGCAATGTCAACAATTCCAGGAATTTTACTTTAAAAAATCAACCCAAAAAGACTCGGGTTATCTTATCAATGGGAGTATTGCACCTTAACTCTTATATTTTTTTAACAAAGGGAATCATCTCTTTCTCTGAGTAGAATGCTGGAAAAGTCCCAGTAGTGTAATCATTTTATAGCAGTGTGATTGATATATGTATTCTGTTGTATGTATTTTATGTTGATGTGTTTTGACTGAACCCTGCCTCAAAACAGGAGGAGCAGAGGATAACAAATAAAATCATCATCATCTTTATCTCTAAGCCAGCTAAACCTTCCTGTTTCTTCTTCTTCTTCTTCTTCTTCTTCTTCTTCTTCTATTATTATTATTATTATTATTATTATTATTATTATTATTATTATATCATAGGCATTTCTTGGCTAGCTGGACTTCCTCTTCCCCCTCCCCTTCCTCCTCCTCCTTAGATAGGTATCTCTTAACCAGCTAGACCTTCCTGTTTCTATTATTGCTGTTGTGTCATAGGCATCTCTTGGGAAGCTGGACATCCATATTTTTAATTACTATTATTAAATCATCATTATCATCCCAGAAGAACCTAAAAGAAGCAATGACCCCTTCAACTGTATCCAACCTGGCATGGTTTCGGACTCTTACGAATGTCTAGTGGCAGCCAGGGACAGCTAACCCTCTGAGGCTGCATTGCTGCTTTCCCTTCTTCATATAATAACCCTTGACTTATCTACAGGTCATATCAAAATCCATAATTTTGGCCCCCAAAGCTGCCCTTGATTTATACATTAATATATGTGGTAATAATCAACCAAAAGGGGTGGATCTTCAGACACAAGGGGTTAAAGTGTAACTTTGCAATGGATGCCATTAATTTTCAACTTTCTGAAATCCTAGGGATTACTTGATAAGAGAAGAGGGTACTTGGGGTTATTGCTGGTCATAAATTGAATAGGGCCCATCAATATGATCCCACTGCAAAGAAGGCAAATCACATTTCAACTTGTACTAACAGAGCTGTAGTCTGAAACACTGAACATTTCCTTACTTGTTGTGTGGCAGTCTGGAACACACAGTCCTCAGATCCTCTGAAAGCAGGGAGAACAGAATGAACAAGGATGCAGTAACAATAAGGGTGGGGGGCAGCTTTCTATCACTTATATCCTTATAATGATCAAAAGGTTTCTTTTCCCATCCCAGACTATACACAGTGGCCTTTTGGCACAACCCTCCGACCCAAAGACTTAGCTTCCAAAACAATACCCTTCAAGATGGCATCTTGGCACCTTTCCCTGACACAGAGTGCAGCTTTCCTTGCCCCCATTCACTATTCTGTCCACATAGTACCCCATGTTCTTCCCAATGCCTGCCACCTGCTGGCAGGTACCTACCTCTGGTCCAGAGCAAGGCTCCGGAGGCCATGGCCACCTGCAAGGCCTGGGCCAGCCGATCAAGGGCCAGCTCAGTCTCCTTGGAGGCATTGAGGGGGTTAAGTTCATCTGCCAGGCGGCCAATGTCCTCCACCAGTGACACCACATGGTCCAAGGGCACCAGCCCCAGGCGCCCATAGAGATTCTTTTCGGACAGGTGTCCCTGCAGCATCATCAGCACTTGCAGGACGCTGAGGTGCAGCTTGGAGTACAAGGGCTGGCCGTCTCGCTTCTCGGAGCCCTCAGGCGCCTCCTTGGCCAACCCTTTCCCATTGAGGAGGGCACTGGAAGTTGAGGGCTTCTTCCTCTTGTAGGCCAGCGGGGCCTTCACACACCACCGGATCAGGCCACTGAGCGGGGTGAGTTCCAGGAACCCAATGGGGAGGCCGGTTGCGATGGGGGTGTTCAGGAAGGTGATAAGGATCAAGCGGGGGTCCTCAAAGATCCATGAGACTACCATTTCCAACAGGTCTGGAGGCGGCACAAGGTCGTCTGGAAAAGAAAGTGAAGTCATGCTCAAAGCCACAGATATACACATCCTTGACATACAATGCTATTCCTCCTTTGGGTCTGTTTCTTCTGTGTTCTTCCCTACTATTACTATTCTATTCAAAGTTCTCCCCTCCTATTACTACTTTCCAATCAGGAGATTCATCTCACCAGGTTTCGGAGATGTCGTCCTGGTTTAAGAGTTCAAGTTCATCTTGCTTATTTCCCATGCTCTGTGCATTAGACCAGGGCTTCTTAAACTTTTTCCACTTATGACCCCTTCTTGCCCCAGAAATACTTTGTGGCCCTTTTCTAAGTGGTCTTAGGTATATAAGTATATAAAAGATAGGCATAAAAACAAATGTTTACTAATCATAAATCAGCATTTGCAATGTTTGCCAAACAGGCTGATTTTCTGAGTTGCTGTAAGTTTCTCAGGCTGTATGGCCATGTTCCAGAAACATGGCCATGCAGCCCGAGAAACTTACAGTAACCCAGTGATTCCAGCCTTGAAAGCCTTCGGCAATAGGCTTATTTTCCTCTTTATGACTACAGCTAAAGCATCTTCTTCAGAGAAAATGCTGCAAGTTGTTGGTCACAGTTCTATGTAAATGTCTAGACAGAACTCATTTGTCAGAGAAGAGAAATACACAAATTAGAAACTACTGTGGAGAAGGCCCTGCTTCACATTCCCATCAACCCAAAATCTTTAAGCACTGAGAGAAAAAACTCAACCTTTCCCGCAAGAATGTGCATACATCCCTGGATGTATTTCAATGGTTTCAATTCTTCTGCTATCTAGCTTTTTAAAAAGACAGAGCCATCATTTTCAGATTAGGTTTTGCTTCCCTTTTTCCATTTGCTCATAAAAGAAAAATGCAATGCAAGAACACAGTCAAATCACGTAGGATGAAATCTGATCAGTGAGTTCTATAGGCCAAAGCCAACTGAAGACACTTCTGCCTCACTCATGGAATTTAAAAAAACCCCACTCTCTAAACCCAGTGTTGTCTGTTTTCTACCCCTGACATTACCATATACTGAAAATCATATTCTTTCCTGCAAGAATGTGCCTCTCCAAGTAAAGGGAAGAGTTGTACGCACCTGAGGACATGTCGAAGAGCATGGTGACTGCTGTTATGAACTGGCAGCAGAAGCGGGGGCTGGCGCTGAAGATCTGCCTGAGGGTCTGGATGGAGCCTGGCACAGGGCTGCAGTAGTCCTCCACCAAGGCCTGGGCCAGTCGGACACAGAAGACAGCTGGCGTCCGCTGAAAGAGGCACAAACCACCACAATGATACCAATGGTATTTAATTCTGTATTGTCAAAGACTTTCATGGCCAGAATCACTGGAGTGCTGTGTGGTTTCCGGGCTGTATGGCTGTGTTCTTGTAGCACTGCCTCCTAATGTTTCGCCCCATATTTAATTCTGTTTTAATGTTTGTATATTTGTAGATTTTAATGTAAGTCACTCTAAGTCTCCTTGTGGAGAGAAAAAGTGGGGGTATAAATAAATATTATAAATGTAACTATATATATATATAACATATATATATAAAAGAAAAAGTAAAGGTTTCCTCTTGACATGAAGTCTAGTCGTGTCCGACTCTGGGGGGTGGTTTGTTTTCATGTCAGTGGTACTCATCTGCATTTCTAAGCTGAAGAGCCAGTGTTGTCCGTAGACTCCTCCAAGGTCATGTGGCCGGCATGACTGCATGGAGCGCCGTTACCTTCCCACTGAAGCAGTACCTATTGATCTACTCAAATTTGCATGTTTTTGAACTGCTAGTTTGGCAGAAGCTGGGGCAAACAGCAAGAGGTCACTCCACTCAATGGATTCAAACTGCCAACCTTTCATATTTTCTCAGAACCTTCTGATAATTCCTGTTTTTCTATCCTTTACATTTCTATACTTATCAACCGCTTATACACATTTCCTCCTTCCTTTTTCTCTTCCCCCCTTCCCTCTGGGAACAGTTGGACTTCTGCTCTTTGTATTATTTTATTTGTTTGATCATGAAGATTGTCTGATTCAATTCCTTGTATTTTTATTTCCCTTTTACATTGGCTATAAGCCCTTTTCTTCTCGACTCCCAGTTTTCCTTGGGATGTCCATTTGTATATTTAATGCTCCTTTCAGTGATATAATCTTGAAGTATATAATCTGATAAAGATTCATACAATTGTTTAAATTCCCATTTCATTTGCTCTTTCTATCCTAAAGCTACTGTTGCTTGGGTGCTGCTATCATGTATTTTACGATCTCACCCCATTCTTTATTTCCACCTACATTTTACTATTTTCAGAGTAAAAAATGTTTTTTGGTCAAATCTACTTTTATCCCTAATATTTCCTCTATCTTGTTCTTGGTTTTTTAAATAAACTTTTTGTAGTTTTTCACAATCCCACAACAGGGTTGTTGTAGGTTTTTCGGGCTATATGGCCATGTTCTAGAGGTATTCTCTCCTGACGTTTCGCCTGCATCTATGGCAAGCATCCTCAGAGGTAGTGAGGATGCTTGCCATAGATGCAGGCAAAACGTCAGGAGAGAATGCCTCTAGAACATGGCCATATAGCCCGAAAAAACCTCCAACAACCCAGTGATTCCGGCCATGAAAGCCTTCAAAAATACATTAAATCCCACAACATATGGATAAATATGGATAAACAACAACAACAACAACAACCCTTGAGGGCACTCCAGACAGAGAGCTTGGTGTGTACAGAATGCATGCCCCGAAAAGAGAACTTTTTAGGCAGCTCTTGAAAGGGCGGCTGATACATAATCCATGTTATGTATCATGCTTATGTAGGCTTGCATCAACTGCTGTTTCTCACCTGCAGCCACGAAGCCGCACACTCCAAGACAGGTACCCTGCAAATGGCGATCGCCATGGAGACTAGCTTGCCTAAGAGGGCCATCCGGCTATCATCTGCCTTGTTCCCTTGTGGACTGAAGAGCGAGGAGAAGATGATCTGCCGTACTGAGTCCTTGCTCTGCTCCTGGAAATAGTTGCACATAATTTCCAGCAGCTGCAGCTCCTGCAGTGAACTCAGCCTCTGAGAGGAGAGAAGACGAGAGAATCAGTCACTCTCTGGTGTATTGAAAGAAAGTTCCCTAATGCTGCTAGAAGAGTTCCTAATGCTGACTCTCATGTCTGCGCATAAGGCCTCTTGAAGCAGAGCAGGGCCTCATGGTGTTCCCTTCTCAAACAAAAGGATAATAAAGGCATATGAAATACTTTTGAGGAAGAAGAGGGAAGTGACTTCTTTGTGCAGGGAGGAAGGAAGCAAAACACCTTGAGTTACATAAGTCTAGGGAAACAGAGATTAAAACAGACATGCACTACAGCAGAGTTTTCCAATTTGTGTGTTGGGACATAGGAATGTGTTGCATTGAATATGGTCCCCCATTCCCAGACCCACTGGAAGAGGCTCCCGAAGGGCTTCCAGTCTAACCCCCTTCAGACAGACAGGAAGACACAATCAAATCGCTCCCAAGAGATGGCCATCCAGCCTCAGTTCAAAAACCTCCAGAGAGGTTAAATCACTAAGAAAATGGAGTGCTGGTGCTATTCAACTGTAGATTCTGTAACAACTTTTACAATTTGCACAGTTTGTCAACTGGGTTGCAGTGATT
The DNA here is from genome assembly GCF_037176765.1 of Anolis sagrei. Classification (NCBI taxonomy): domain Eukaryota; kingdom Metazoa; phylum Chordata; class Lepidosauria; order Squamata; family Anolidae; genus Anolis; species Anolis sagrei. The sequence continues at coordinate 14,266,511 of NC_090035.1, read as the reverse complement.
ACCATTAAAATGGATGCATTTCTAATTAAGTTAAGGAAAGCTGTTGATAATGATGTTTGCGAGGAACCCCTTGGAGTGGCTAGAGAGGAAACTCCACAAAAAACAAATGTAGTGCAAGTGTAAAGGAGAAATTACTAAACTTCATTTAAATGAAAAGATCATATGAAACTTATAAAATGTTATCTATATTGTATGAAACTGTTGTGACAGTTTGGTTTAACTTCCAACTTGCTAGTAAAACCGAATTACTGTCTCAGGAAAGGATGCAAGGCTAAAAAGTGTGTCACCAACAAGAAAAGTTGGGAAAGTTTTGCACTACAGGTTGAATGTAAAGTGTAAAACATTAAAACATCAAAAACAAAGTTGCAGTTTCTCAAGTCACTCCTGACATGACAAAAAAAAAGAGAGATCAAAAACAGTGGGGTTTTTTTAAAGAATTAACATTAAGACTAGAAATTCACAACATTAAAAGCAGAAAGTCTACAGTATGGAGTCAATTTACACGGCTTTATATATGAGCCGCTTCTAGACTCTTTGTGGAGTGAAAAAGTGAGGTATAAATAAACATGATAATAATAATAATAATAATAATAATAATAATAATAATAATAATACTTTGGTCTGGCTGCCTCCTCCGCCGCCGCCGCTGCGCTCCTTGGGGACCTGGAAGACGAATTCCTCCAGGAGCTCAATGGGGCCCTTGTCCACAATGGGCAGCGGGACGCTCTGAAGTTGGCTGCTGAAGTAGATGTCCAGGTGGTAGAGGACCTCCTTGGCTGCGCTCAGGGCATCCCGGCGGAGCAGCGAGTGCCGGATGTCACTCATGGTCCTGATCCTGGAGGAAGAAGAGCAGGAAGAAAAAAGGAATGAGCAGCAGGAGGAGAAGCAGCCACTTTACTCAGCTGCTCCTTCCTCGCATCTCAATCGTGAGATATAGATAAATATAATAACAAACAGGGATGTCCAGCTGGCCAAGAGATACCGATGAAGATGAAGATAATAATAATAACAACACTATGTAACACTTTTTTCCCCCTGGAGTTATAAATGCCAGAGGAAAGTCACAGCTTCACTGAACGCAAACAGGATGGTTGAGCCCATGTCACGAACACAAAGAGAGGCAGGAAATAAATAAATACATTATTGTTGTTGAACTCATGTCTTGAATGTAAGGAGAGGTGAGCAATAAATAAATGAATACATTGTTGTTGTTGCTATTGAGCCCATGCCTTGAATGTAAGGAGAAGCAGGTAATAGATAAATTATTGTTACTGTTATTGAATCCATGTCTTGAACTCAAGAAGAGGCAGATAATAAATAAATAAATACATTATGATTACACTGTATAACACGATTTTTGTTCCTGGGTTGCAAATGTCATTTCCTAATTGGTTCTATAAAAACATGGGAAATGTTTATTAAATTTTGTTTTTGCGGGATATCTTGCAGCATATTTTGTAATAGCAATAATAATAATAATTGTAAGCCATCTTGCGTCCCTCTGGGGAGAAAGGCAGAGTAGAAATAAATTTCATAATAATAATAATAACAACAATAATACAAAAAAAGGCATGTCCAGATGGCCAAGATATGCGAATGATATAATAATAACAACAATAACAACAACAAAATAAGGATGTCCAGATAACCAAGAGATACCTTGATATAATAATAATAAATATATATGTATAATAATACATATTATACATAAAATAAATATGTATAAGTATTAATAATAATCATAAGTATGGATTGTCGATATTGCAATTCCAGATGACAGCAGAATTGACAAGAAGCTACTGGAAAAGGTTACACAATATGAGGATTTAAAGACAAAACTGCAAAGACTCTGGCACAAGCCAGTAAAGGTGGTCCCAGTGGTGATCAGCATACTGGGTGCAGTGCCTAAAGACCTTGGCCAGCACTTGAAAACAACAGGCACTGACAAAATTACCACCTGTCAGCTGCAAAAGGCCATCCTACTGGGATCTGCACGCATTATTCACTGATACATCACATAGTCCTAAACACTTGGGAAGTGTCTGATGCATGATCCAGTACAACAACTAGCATGGTGATCTTATTTGATGTGTACTAATCTTGTTGTGTATCAAATCAAATAATAATAAATAATATAGGAGTGTCCAGCTTGCCAATATATGCCTATGATATAATACCAACTACAACAACAACAAAATAAGGATGTCCAGCTGACCAAGAGATACCACTGATATAACAACAACAACATCAACAATCATTGTAAGTCGGCTTGAAACTCTATGGGGAGAAAGGTGGAACAGAAATAAAGCTAATAATAATAATACAAAAAATAGGGATGTCCAGATGGTCAAGACATGCCTACGATATAACAACAGAGATGTACAGCTGACCAAGAGATACCATTGATATAATAATTATAATCTATATATCTACTAGCCGTCCCCTGCCGCACGTTGCTGTGGCCCAGTTTGTGTATATGTGTTTTGTGTATATATATGTGTGTGTGTATATGTGTGTGTATATGTAGTTTTGTGCATGCATTGTAATCCGGGGATTTCTTTTTTTCTTTTCTTTTTGCTTTTTAAGTCTCTTTCACTGTATTTTTCAGTGCTTTTATGAGTGACGGTCACTCGTTGGCCTGATATGTGTATTGTGTCCAAATTTGGTGTCAATTCCCCCAGTGGTTTTTGAGTTATGTTAATCTTACAAATGAACATTACATTTTTATTTATATAGATGTTGTTGAGTGACATCATAACTCAAGAACCGCTAGACTAATTGCCACCAAATTTGGCCGCAAGACACCTACTAACCCAAGGAGTGACCATCACTCAAAAAAATGGATTTGTCATTTGGGAGTTGTAGTTGCTGGGATTTATAGTACACCTACAATCAAAGAGCACTCTGAACTCCACCAATGATGGAACTGAACCAAATTTGGCACACAGGACTCCCATGAACAACAGAAAACAAGGGTTTGGTGGGCATTGACCTTCAGTTTGGGAGTTGTAGTTCACCTACATCCAGAGAAACTGTGGACTCAGACAACGAAGGATCTGGACCAAAATTGGCACAAATACTCCATATGGCCAAATATGAACACAGACGGAGTTTGGGGAAAATAGACCTTGACATTTGGGAGTTGTAGTTATTGGGATTTATAGTTCACCTACAATCAAAGTGCATTCTGGACGCCACCAATGATAGAATTGGGCCAAACTTTCCACACAGAACAACCATGACCAACATAAGATACTGTGTTTTCTGATGGTCTTCTGAGACCCTTCTGAGACCCCCTCCCAACCCCTCCCCCCAGGGGTCGTGACCCCCAGGTGGAGTAATGCTGCCTTAAGGCCATCCAGTCCAACTATTATTATTATTATTATTATTACTTTATTTGTACCCCGCTAGCATCTCCCGAAGGACTCGATGCGGCTTACATAGGCCGAAGCCTCAAAACACAGTACAACAATACAATACCTAAAGCAAATTAAAACAGTTAAGCAGAATAACAACTCCCTTCACCTGGGCAAGAAAACACAATCAAAGCCCTCCTGACAAAGAGCCATCCAGACATAGATATAGATAGATAGATATGATTCACACACACTCATGACAGATATAATATCATAGATTTGAAAGGGACCCCTAAAGAAGGACAATTATATATTGCATGTCCCAGAGTAGGCAAACTAGACAATCTCTACATTAGTATTGACGAAGAAACAAGAAGAAACACTGCTTACTCACAAGCATCAAGAAATTACATATTTATTATTTATTTATTTATTTCTTGCATTTATTAACCGCCGCTCTCAGCCCTAGGGCGACTCGTGGCGGTGTACAATACAAAAAAGACACTTTATATTAGAAACCAACCCTTTGTGATTGTGCCTATTGTAATTTTATATTGCTATGTTTTCATATGTTTTATGTAATTACGTTGTTGTTGTTTATTGTTTGCATTTTCGGTTTTATTTTATGTAATTGTTGTCTGGGCTTGGCCTCATGTAAGCCGCTCCGAGTCCCCATTGGGGAGATGGTGGCGGGGTATAAATAAAGTTTATTATTATTATTATTAGTCATTACTTTATTTTCCAGATCACCAGACTGGGCCACAGCAACGCCTGGCAGGGGATGGCTAGTAATAATAATAATAATAATATAGGAATGTCCACCTGACTCAGAGCCCTGTCCACACAGCCACAGAAACCAGAATATCAAGGCAGATGATCCACAATATCTCATTTGAACTGTGTGGAAGGGGCCTTAGAGAGATCTATGTTGTCTTCCGTGTATTTATGCGAGGCTGGCTCATCCACACGTGTCAAGCCCTTTGCACGTGTGAATCCATTTCAACCCGCGTGTCAAGCAGCTCCTTTCACTAAGAGCGGCCCATTCTCACGTGCACAGCCCACCCAACCCAGAAAGAGGGACCAACCTGCAAGCCTGGCCCCGCCCACCCTCTGTTCCGTGTCCTTTCCGTGTCAGCCGGCCCTTCTTCTCCCGAGAGCGGCCCATTCACACGTGCGGAGCCGTGGGTCCCGCCGTACACGTGTCGAGGCGGCGGCGCCCATCCCCTTCGAAGGAAACTGAGCGAGTGCGTGACGTCACGAGCCGACCCCCCTACCTCTTCCGCGTCCCGCCACGAGCTGAGTCCCGATGGCGGACGGAGACCCGCGAGGGCCAAAAAGGACGTCCCGGCCGCGGCGGGGCGAGAGCTGCCATTGATTGGCTGCGTCCGCGGATGCGAAACAGCGACACCTATCGGCTGCTCCAGGCAGAAAGAGGCGTGGCTTGATTGAGAGGCGGGGCTTCAGCCTAGGTTCATCGCCTAGGTGCCTCTGAACATGTGCAAAGTGCTTATGTCTCTCCCCTTTCCCCCAATTTATTTTAACCCCCAGGAAGGAAGAATCGCAGGGATGGTTATGATTAATATTAATCATAGTCAAACGTCTATGCATACAAACATGAAATTATTTGCATTGTTTTGGACTACAAAGCCCATCATTCCAGAAACACAGCCATTAGATCAGGCATGGGCAAACTTCAGCCCTCCAGGTGTTTTGGACTTCAACTCCCACAATTCTATGAATGCAAACATGAAATTATTTGCATTGTTTTGGACTACAAAGCCTATCATCCCAGAAATGAAATTATTTGCCTTGTTTTGGACTACAAAGCCCATCATCCCAGAAATACAGCCGTTAGACCAGGCATGGGCAAACTTCGGCCCTCCAGGTGTTTTGCACTTCAACTCCCACAATTCTATGCATGCAAACATGAAATTATTTGCATTGTTTTGGACTACAAAGCCTATCATTCCAGAAACACAGCCATTAGATCAGGCATGGGCAAACTTCGGCCCTCCAAGTGTTTTGGACTTCAACTCCCACAATTCTATGAATGCAAACATGAAATTATTTGCATTGTTTTGGACTACAAAACCCATCATCCCAGAAACACAGTCATTAGATCAGGCATGGGCAAACGTCAGCCCTCCAGGTGTTTTGGACTTCAACTCCCACAATTCTATGCATGCAAACATGAAATTATTTGCCTTGTTTTGGACTACAAAACCCATCATCCCAGAAACACAGCCATTAGATCAGGCATGGGCAAACTTCGGCCCTCCAGGTGTTTTGCACTTCAACTCCCACAATTCTATGCATGCAAACATGAAATTATTTGCATTGTTTTGGACTACAAAGCCCATCATTCCAGAAACACAGCCATTAGATCAGGCATGGGCAAACTTCGGCCCTCCAAGTGTTTTGGACTTCAACTCCCACAATTCTATGCATGCAAACATGAAATTATTTGCATTGTTTTGGACTACAAAACCCATCATCCCAGAAACACAGTCATTAGATCAGGCATGGGCAAACGTCAGCCCTCCAGGTGTTTTGGACTTCAACTCCCACAATTCCTAACAGCCACCTGGAGGGCCAAAGTTTGCTAAAAACATTGATTTACTATAATTGATATTAAAATATACGCAACTCTCGCTTAACTGGAACTGGTGGAGACAAATCAATAAATATACTTCATATAGAAGCACAAAGTGTCTTGTTGTTGTTGTTATATTTATACAATGCTTTATGTCTTACAAAGGGGACTCAATGCAGCTAGACATCAAAGCATTGGGATACAATTTAAAATATATAAATATGGAATCAAAACAGAGCTTTGAGAGCTTTGTGGTCCAGATAATTATAAAAAGTATTTTAAAAAAACATAGTTAAAATCGTCGAAGGCTTTCATGGCCGGAATCACTGGGTTGTTGTAGGTTTTTTCGGGCTATATGGCCATGTTCTAGAGGCATTTTCTCCTGACGTTTAATCATCTAATCACCTCTCAACAAAAGATTGCTCCAGGCACTGTCAGGCAATCAAATGCTAATCAAGGTAGTCAGCTGAAACATTCGCACCTAGCTCCAACAGACAAGAGTCCTTTGTCCCACCCTGGTCATTCTACAGATATATAAACCCCTTTTTCCTAGTTCCAACAGACCTCATTACCTCTGAGGATCCTTGCCATAGATGCAGGTGAAACGTCAGGAGAAAATGCCTCTAGAACATGGCCATATAGCCCAAAAAACCCCCTATAATAACCCATAGTTAAAATCTATTAAACATATTTGAAGTTAAAAACCACAATTCAATGAACTGCCAATCAATAACCAAAACAAACAAGTATTGGAACAGAGCTAGGTCTTGAGTCGGCGAGATCCATTATCTTTGCAAAAGTCCCGCTTTTGGCTCAGCGGGAAAGCTATTCCTGCCGTTGTTCCTGGGTCTGGAAACCGAACAGATGCTCCTGAAGGTCAAGATAAAGGCCAGCGATTCAAGGGCCAAACCACACTGGGTGACCACATTCAGGCTTTCCATCTGGAATTCTTTTGCCAAGGCTGAACCTTTTGCCTCTGGTTGGATTCAGCACATTGGAGAGCTCCCTCTCATTTAGTCACTTTTGCAGATCAGACCAAAACCTGGAGTGGATTCAGCCATGCCCTCCCATTTATGGATGCAAAAGCAAAAGCTCCCAAGTTACACCTTGTTCGGGACTGTATAGGCCTCTGGATGCCTCCCCTGGCAAAAAGAGTCCATGGTAAGGAATGCTGGGAGTTGTAGCTCCAGATAGACTTGAAAGATGCATACAATGATAGGTCTTCATTCAGCCCAGTACCTTCTAGATGGGCTGGACTACAACTCCCACCACTCTCCAAAATGATAGGTTTATGCATGCACTCATTCAGCCTAATACCTTTCAGTTGGGTTGGACTACGACTCCCATCACTCTCTAAAATGGATAGGTTTTTGCATGGACTCATTCAGCCCAATACCTTTCAGTTGGGTTGGACTATGGCTCCCATACAATGATAGGTCTTCATTCAGCCCAGTACCTTCTAGATGGGCTGGACTACAACTCCCACCACTCTCCAAAATGATAGGTTTATGCATGCACTCATTCAGCCTAATACCTTTCAGTTGGGTTGGACTACGACTCCCATCACTCTCTAAAATGGATAGGTTTTTGCATGGACTCATTCAGCCCAATACCTTTCAGTTGGGTTGGACTATGGCTCCCATCACTCTTCAAAAATATAGGTTTGCGCATGGACTCGTTCAGCCCAATACCATTCAGTTGGGTTGGACTATGGATCCCATCACTCTTCAAAAATATAGGTTTTTTCATGGACTCATTCAGCTTAATACCTTTCCAATGGCTTGGACTACAACTTCCATCACTCTTCAAAAATATAGGTTTTTGCATGGAATCGTTCAGCCTAATACCTTTCTGATGGCTTGGACTATGACTCCCATCACTCTCCAAAAAGGATAGGCTTTTGCATAGACTCATTCAGCCCAATACCATTCTGATGGCTTGGACTATGACTCCCATCACTCTTCAAAATATAGTTTTTTGCATGGACTCGTTCAGCCCAATGCCTTTATGACTCCCATCACTCTCCAAAAAGGATAGGCTTTTGCATGGACTCATTCAGCCCAATACCTTTCAAATGGGTTAGATTACTATCCATGTCCAAACCAGCAGGGGTACTATATTGGCTTGGAGAGTGATGGGGCTTGTAATACAATCCACCTGGAGGGTGCCAGACTAGAAAAAAGCTGCATTAGCAAGTCTATAGAGTTAAAACCATTGAAAATAAAAACATATCAATTTGAAACTTTCCGTGTTGTCTCCGTTTTCTTACAATATATAGGATTATTCGGGATTTTTCCAAAGTGGTTCTTCCTTGCTCTCAGACCTGGCAATGGAAAATCCTGAAAATCCTTATCTCTCCGTCTTTCTTCCTCCGAAATCTCCTCGATGGAACTTGAACACCTGTGCAAATATATAACAATATCGAAGGGGAGAAAGATACCCTCCGAGGCCAGGGTTGGACGCAGTATTTTAGGAAACTTGGGGCACGTTTTGAATTGTCAAACGAAGGACAACCTTGAAAGGAAAACACCTTGGGCATAGGTTTAATCCTTACTCATTGGCAGGATTCTCAGGGCAAAAGACTTCCCAACTCTGAAAAACTTTTTGACATTGAAGGCTTTTTGGACCTTCCTAGTCTTGGAGACTGACCGGTAAGTGGAAACATAGATTTGGGATGAATTTATGAATTTGGCCCTTCCTCCAGGTGTTTTGGACTTCAACTCCCATCATTCCTAACAGCCTCAGGCCCCTTCCTGGAGGGAGGGCCAAAGTTTGTCCAAGCCTGATCCACACTGTAGAATTACTGCAGCTTGGCTGCTGTGAGCTCAGAGCTATGGAAGAATGGAAGCTGTAGTTTGCAGCTGGCTTTCACCAGCTCTGAGAATGAGGAAGCCGGGGGATTTGTGGCGCCAGCCTTGGCAAGAATAACCCTATGTTTCCATTGGGGAAGGTCACCTTTGGAGAGAAGGAAGGTATCTCCAGCAGAACACCATTACCTGTTGCGCCAGGTGAGGAGGGGTAAGGTGGTGGGAAAATGGGGATTTGCATTTTGGAAGGGTCCTGCTTGGGATCTGAGGACTTTGTGGCCCAAGTATTATATTGCACTATGCAACACGATTTTGGTCTCTGGGTTATAAATGTCATTTTCTAATTGGTTATATCGTAAACACATGGAAAAAAGCTTATCAAACTGCAAAAACATTGATTCTATGGAAGGGACATCCTGCAGCACATTTTAGTTTTCCAATTAATATTTCATGGAGCAGCATTTCTCATCCTGGGGGTTGGGACCCCTGGGGAGGTCACGAGAGGGTGTTAGAGGGGTGGCCAAAGACCATCACAAAACATAATATTTTTATCAGTCATGGGGGTTCTGTGTAAATAAACAGCGTAAATAAATTCCATCATTGGTGGGATTCAGAATGCTCTTTGAACTATAAATCCCAGCACCTACAATTACCAAATATCAAGGTCTATTTTCCCCAAACTCCATCTGTGTTCATATTTGGGCATATTGAGTATTTGTGCCAAGTTTGGTCCAGATCCATCATTGTTTGAGTACACAGTGCTCTCTGGGTGTAGGTGAACTACAACTCCAAAACTCAAGGCCAATGCCCACCAAACGTTTCCAATATTTTCTGTTGGTCGTGGGTGTTCTGTGTGCCAACTTTGGTTCAATTCCATAATTGGTGGAGTTCAGAATGCTCTTTGATTGTAGGTGAACTATAAATCCCAGCACCTACAATTCCCAAATGTCAAAGTCTATTTTCCCCAAACTCCACCAATGTTCACATTTGGGCATATTGAGGATTTGTGCCAAGTTTGGTCCAGATTCATCATTGTTTGTGTTCACAGTGTTCTCTGGATGTAGGTGAACTACAACTCCAAAACTCCAAGGTCAATTCCCACCAAACCCTTCCAGTATTTTCTGCTGGTCATGGGAGTTCTGTGTGCCAAGTTTGGTTCAATTCTATCATTGGTGGGGTTCAGAATGTTCTTTGATTGTAGGTGAACTATAAATCCCTGTAACTACAACTCCAAAGTTACAAAATAAATCCCTCCCTGCAACCCCATCAGTATTCAAATGTGGGTGAATTGGGTATTTATGCCAAATTTGGTCCAGTGAATGAAAATACATCCTACATATCAGATATTTACATTATAATTCATAAAAGTAGCAAAATTACAGTTATGAAGTAGCAACAAAAATAATTTGATGGTTGTGGGGTCACCACAACATAAGGAACTGTATTAAGGGGTCGAGGCATTAGGAAGGTTGAGAACCTCTGTTATGTAGAGTATCTCAACCCATTCAAAGTAGTTTATGGCAGCCACGAAAACCAAGTTTCTGGGGTAGAACAACTACTTTCAAAGGACAGGATCAGAATTCAGAATGAACTTAACAGATTAGGACACTGATTGGCCAAAACAAACAACATGAATTTCAGCAAACACAAATGTAAGATACTACACTGAGCTAGAAAAAATGAAATGCAAAAAATACAGGATTGGTGACACCTGGTGGCAACATGGCTAATGGAATTTGTAGTCCAACCCATCTGGAGGGGCCCAGACCAGGGAAACCTGCATTAGCAAGTCTGGGATTCAACCCTATAAAAACTCTATATAAATAAAAATGTAATGTTTGTTTGTAGGATTAACAGAATTCAAAAACCACTGAGGGAATTGACACCAAATTTGGACACAATATACCTCTCAGGCCAACAAGTGACCATCACTCATAAAAATACAGAAAAACACAGCGGAAGGGACTTTAAAACCCCCCAAAAATAAAAAAAACATTCAATCACCTCTCAACTAAAGATTGCTCCAGGCACTGTCAGGCAATCAAATGCTAATCAAGGTGGTCAGTTGAAACATTCACACCTAGCTCCAACAGACAATAGACTCTTGTCCCACCCTGATCATTCCACAGATATATAAACCCTTTTTTCCTAGTTCCAACAGACCTCACTACCTATGAGGATGCTTGCCATAGATGCAGGTGAAACGTCAGGAGAGAATGCCTCTAGAACATGGTCATATAGCCCGAAAAAACCTACAACAACCCAGTGATTCCGGCCATGAAAGCCTTCAACAATACATTAAACCAAAAATACATTACAATGCAGGCACAAAACAACATACATATACGCAAACACATATATACACACATATATATACACACATATACACACACAAAACACATATACACAGACTGGGCCACACATTATAATGCATGTGCAAAACCACATATATACACATAAACACAAATATACACACACACACACATACACACACACACAGAAAACACATATACACAGACTGGGCCACAGCAACGTGTGGCAGGCGCAAAACCACACACACACACACATATATATGCAAACACAGATATACACAAATATATACACACACACATATACACACACAAAACACATATACACAGACTGGGCCACACATTATAATGCATGTGCAAAACCACATATATACACATAAACACAAATATATATACACACAAAACACATATACATAACCTGGGCCACTGCAATGTGTGGCAAGTGCAAAACCACACATATATACGCAAACACACATATAAACATATACACAAATATATATACACACACATATACACACACAAAACACATATACACAGACTGGGCCACAGCAAGGAATGGCAGGGGATGGCTAATTGGAAATAAAACCATGCCCCGTTTGGAGAGTGATGGGAGTTGTAGTTCAACACATCTGGAGGGTTCTGGATGAGAGGAAATCTGCATTAGCAAACCTGGGATGCAACTCTATAGAAACCATTGGAAATAAAGCCCCGTTCCATTTGCTTTGCCCTTGCTCTCTTGCCTTAAAAGCTGGGAGAAAAGAGATGCAGTGGAGCTGCAACTGTGTGCATAACGCACCATTGCACTGGGACAAGCCAAACTCTTTAGCAATGGGTCAGTAGGGAAGTTGTGCCACTCGGCGCATGCTCCGGTTCCAGAACCCATTCTGGGGAATCCGACTAGAACCAAATGTCTGGAACAGAGGAGAATGGCTGATACGGAGGTTCGTCTCCCTTCCTTTCTGCGCAGGAGGGAGCCATGTGGGGTCTGTGGGTCCTGGGCCTGGCTGCCTTCGTCCGCCCTTCCCTCACACTCAGGGTCAGCGCCTTCAATATCCAGACCTTCGGGGACGGCAAACTCTCCAACGACACCATCACCGACATCATTGTCCAGGTGACATTTGCATTGAGACCAAGGGAGCATCAGCCCCAGAGCTTCCTGAACATGAGGAAGAACTTCCTGACTGTGAGAGCTGTTCAGCAGTGGAACTCTCTGCCCCGGAGTGTGGTGGAGGCTCCTTCTTTGGAGGCTTTTAAACAGAGACTGGATGGCCATCTGTCGGGGATGCTTTGAATGCAATTTTCCTGCTTCTTGGCAGAATGGGGTTGGACTGGATGAGGTCTCTTCCAACTCTATGATTCTATGTGTGTCGGGACACAGGAGTGTGTCACCTGTAGTCCAAAGGTGTGTCACATGGAAAATACTCCACACAAACAAAGACAGGAGAACACAGTCAAAACCCTTATGACAGATGGCCAGTTCAAATGCCAAGAGAAGGACACTCCACTGGAAGGGAACCCCAAAGTGCATCTGGCCCAACCCCCTTCAGTCAGGTAGGAAGACACAGAAAAAGCCCTCCCAACAGATGGGCTCATCTGGAGACGTAGACTCCACTGGACTCCCAGGCTTTCTATATCTCTCTAAAGACCGTCAATGGGCATCTAGTCTAACCCCCGTCAGCCAGTCAGGAAGTCACAGTGCAATCCCTCCCAACAGACAACCATCCAGCCTCTATTCAAACCCCAAAGTGCATTTGGCCCAACCCCATTTAGCCAGGCAGGAAGACACAGAAAAAGCCCTCCCGACAGATGGCCACCCCGCCTATCTAGAGATGTAGACTCCACTGGACTTCCAGGCATTCTATATTTCTCTAGAGACCATCAATGGGCATCTAGTCCAATCCCCTTCAGCCAGTCAGGAAATCACAGTGCAATTCCTCCCAACAGATGGCCATCCAGCCTCAGTTCAAAAACATCCAGAAAATGAGATTTCAATAGACTCTCAGGCATTCTATGCTTCACTAGAGTTGGAAGGGATCCCAAAGGGCATCTAGTTGAACCCCCATGAGCCAGTCGGGAATGCACAGTCAAAGCCCTCTCAACAGATGGCCTTCTAGCTTCCATTTAAAAATGGAAGATGTCCCCAACATGGAAAGTTTGGAAAGCTCTGATACACGCAATCAAAGGATGCAGTTTGTTACCACTTGAGCGCTTGATGATATGGGATGCTGGGAGTTGTAGTTTCACAGAGTCTTCAGCCTTCTCTGGTGCCAAACTACAACTCCTATCATTCCATAGCATGGAGCCGTGGTGAAGCCAAATGAGACTTTGGGGGGGTCAACTCCAAGGAGAGATGACCCTTAGTTCCCACCAAAGAGGGAACGCTACCTTGGCAAGCCTTCAGGGAAGCCTGATTCCAGCAATTTTATTGATATTAATAATTGAAATGAGACTCTTGCCAAGGCGAAGAAGTGGCACTGAGGTTTATTAGCGATTCAGCTGAAGCGGATGCAATTGCAGTGATCATTCACATGCAGGCATACCAATGCATTGATCAGAAGCATATTTATAGCAAAATACAGGTTTGAACGTTTCAAAACTCCCTCCCTCTTCGGCTCCTTAGCAAATCAGGGAGAGGGAGGCAGGACGGAAGAGGGGCATTGTGTCCAGAGAGGACGATGACATTCTACTGTCCTGTGCCCGAGGGATCAGCCAGCCAAGGAAACCAGTTTTTTTGTTCTTGTGATGGATCAGTGATTTAGGGATAACCATTTGATTCAGGTTTTCCCTTCCAGGATCAGATAAGGAGTGTCCTTGATGGGTTTTGGCAAAAGGAACAAACAGGGCCAGGACGAGGGGACCTCTGGGGTCGTCCTTGTCCCTTTGTGATTCAATCAAAGTGCCCAAAGAAACTTCCTTGCCTGCCAGACAAACTCAGAGAGCAAACAGAGGATATTTCAATTTGTTATTGTCCATGCAAATGTTGAATGATCAGGCTAGTTTCGAGGGAGGTGGTGGTCCTCCCTCAGGCAGTGAGCAATCTCTGGTCACAATTTTCTAGGGCAGGGGGCAAAAGATATTTCATAGCAAGATACATACATTCAAATCATAAGCATTTCATAGCAACAAAACCCCATCTTTGTCCCACATCCCAAGTATATTTAATAAGAGGATTAATTTTCATGAAGATGCCTGAAGTCCAATGTTTTAAAAGGTCTTTGAGGAAAGTTCATGAGGGAGATAGTATGTACTGAAATCCAAGACATGCAGGCAGAGAGTCCATGATCATTGGGAAGGCTGGCAGATGAAACCCCAGCTGTGCTGCAACTGATTCACACTTTGGTCCTTGGGAAACTACAACTCTCACGAAGGGCAGAAGTCCCAAGATCCAGCCGTTTCCCAAAAGCCTCGTGGGGTCCTTGTTGTTGTCAATGCCTTGGCAATGTGACCAAGACTTAACCCCTATTGCGCAGTCTGATACCTTTGTCCTTTGAAGAACTATAAGTCACCATCCCTTGTTAGGGGGGGCATGCTTGACGTAATTGGCAGTCAAGTCGTTTCTATTATAATTATGGTTATTGGACCCTATTCCGTGTCTCCCCAGATTGTGTCCGGATATGACATCACTTTGATCCAAGAAGTCCGGGACGCCGACCTGAGCGCCGTTAAGAAACTGATGCACCGCCTGAACCAGTGCGTCCCTTATTCTAGCCGCAGAGGATAGGGCCATTCCATTTGCTCTCTTTATTCACCAAAAGCACAGCCTGAAAAAATGTGGAGATTTTGGGCAATGTCTGGTGCTTTGGAAATTTACATGTTACCCCTTTCCTCCTTGGTTTTCAATGAAAACTACAAACCCCAGCGTCCTTGGTTTGCCTGTATCCCCTGCTCAATAAACGGCGCTTGTGTTTGTCAGCCACTTTGGTTGATTTGCCAAAAGCACAGCTGGACTATGACTCCCAGCATCCCCTGCCCAACTGGGGGATTCTGGAGAGCTAGAGTCCCACCTCGAAGCTTCTGTTTCCCTCCTCAGGGCATCGCTCCAGCCTTTCAGTTATGTGGTCAGCAAGCCTTTGGGACGCAGCAGCTACAAGGAGCAGTACCTTTTCATTTACAGGTGAGTCCCTTTTTACGTAAAGGGGTCATTTAGGGACAACCCAGGATGGAGTAGAGTTACACTGGGGCATGGGTGCCATTTGGCACCCTTTGGATGTGCAACCTACTCCTGGGAGTTGTAATTCTGCTAGGTATTGAGCCTTCTCTGCCAAGGAGTGCTAAACTACAACTCCTGGGAACCCATGGCCTTGAGCCAAGGAGGTTCAAGCAGCACCAAACTGCACCAGTCCCACAATGTAGATGTCCTTCTTATGGCCCAGGCAGGACCAGGCCTCCTTCTTGGACAGCTACTATTTCGATGATGGCTGCGAATCCTGTGGCAACGACACCTTTAGCCGGGAGCCCTTTGTGGTGAGGTTCGCAACACCACTGACAGGTGAGGCTCTACCTGCTGGTTGCTGTGGAGGAGTGTGGGTTGATGAAGGACTGCAACGCCCATGTGCCTCTCTCCTTCCCAGAGCTGGGAGAGCTGGTCCTGGTGCCCCTCCATGCTGCCCCCAATGATGCTGTCTTGGAGATCGATGCCCTGTATGATGTCTACCTGGACGTGAAGCACAGGTGGGGCACCCAGGTAAGAGGGGCCCTTTTTGAAGTGTGTGCTCACCCTCTCTTCGTTCATTCCCCTTCTTCCCCTTCTCTTCCTTCCTTCCTTCCTTCCTTCCTTCCTTCCTTCCTTCCTTCCTTCCTTCTAAACCTGGAAAGGAAAACTTTGGGATGCATCTATGCTGCAGAATGAATCCACTTTGATTGCCTTGGCTCAATGCTATGGAGTCATGGGAGATGTTGTTTTATGGTGCTTTGAGCCTTCTCGGCCAAAGAATGTGGATGCCTCACCAAACTACCAATCCCAGCATTGCATTGCATTGAGCTGCGGCCATTAAATTAGAGGTGACGTCCCTCCAAGAGGAGCTTCTGAAGCAGCTTTGCTTTGGCTCACTTCTGAGTTTACTGTATTATGCAAATCTCATGCACATCTTTAGGTGAGGCCATTTAGCCCCGAAAAAGTGAGCATTAGATTTGAGTCAAAACGATAACATTGGTTCTGGAAATACAAAGAGAGAGAACAAGATGGGCTTCTTGTCTTCCTTGTTGTCAGGATGTCCTCCTCCTGGGTGATTTCAACGCCGGCTGCTCCTTTGTCCGGGCACAGGACTGGGCCCACATCCGCCTGCGCACTGACCCCACTTTCCAGTGGCTCATCCCGGACACGGCTGACACCACCGCAGGGCGTTCCGACTGTGCCTATGACCGGTAACTGCCAAGCCCAGCATTCCCTTTCTCCTTGAGATGGGTCTGGATGTGCCCTGTGACCACCTTTCGGTGCTATAAACACCACAGCTGGACCGGCTCACAATAAAAATGCACCTTGTGTTGTGTGGTTTACAACTCCCATACTCCCTTGGCTCTTAGACAAGTGCTGGGATGTTGTAGTTCAGTATATCTCAATTATCAGCCAGGGAATGCGTAAACATATAGGTCTTTGCACCGTCTTCCTTGCTTCTCCCAGCACTCACTGAAGGGATTGAACTACAAGTCCCATCACCCTGAAAAAGGCATTTGTAGAGCTTCCTTTAGACCAGTACTTCCTCAGATGGGTTAGACTACAAATCCCCAAACTCCCCAACATGGATAGCTTTCTTTAGCCTTGCACTCTCTAGATGGGCTGGACTACAAACTACCATCATTCTCCAACAGCACTAGGTCCTTGTATTGGCTCATTTTGCTTACCACCTTCCAGATGGGTTGGACTACAACTTCCATCACTGCCCAGAACATATATTGTACATCCTTGCTCAGGCTCCTTTAGCTCAGCACCCTCCAAATGGGTAGGACTACAACTCCCATCACTATTCAAAACATTTACATCCTTCCACAGGCTCCTTTAGCTCAGCACCCTCCAGATGGGTTGGACTACAACTCCCATCACTATTCAAAACATTTGCATCCTTCCACAGGCTCCTTTAGCTCAGCACCCTCCAAATGGGTAGGACTACAACTCCCATCACTATTCAAAACATTTACATCCTTCCACAGGCTCCTTTAGCTCAGCACCCTCCAGATGGGTTGGACTACAACTCCCATCACTATTCAAAACATTTACATCCTTCCACAGGCTCCTTTAGCTCAGCACCCTCCAGATGGGTTGGACTACAACTCCCATCACTATTCAAAACATTTGCATCCTTCCACAGGCTCCTTTAGCTCAGCACCCTCCAGATGGGTTGGGCTACAACTCCCATCACTATTCAAAACATTTACATCCTTCCACAGGCTCCTTTAGCTCAGCACCCTCCAGATGGGTTGGACTACAACTCCCATCACTATTCAAAACATTTACATCCTTCCACAGGCTCCTTTAGCTCAGCACCCTCCAGATGGGTTGGACTACAACTCCCATCACTGCCCAGAACATATACAGTACATCCTTGCTCAGACTCCTTTAGCTCAGCATCCTCCAAATAGATTGGACTACAACTCCCATCACTGTCCAAAACATATAGGTCTTTGTAAAGCTTCCTTTGTAGAGCCCAGCATCCTCCAGGTGTGTTGGATTACCATTCCCATCACTCTTTTCCTTCCTGCAGTATTGTAGCCGCCGGAGCTCACCTGCAAGGAAGCCTCCTACCTGGGAGTGCCCAGGTGAACAACTTCCAGGAAACCTTCCGCCTCAGCGACAAAGATGTGAGAAGATCCTCTTTTGATCATTTGCAAGGAATGGTGAACTCTGTGCATGGCCAGAGGAACCACAAGCATCTGTTAATGATGGCAGAAGGAGGAGGGAGGGGGTCTAGACCAGAATAGGGGACCCTGCACATGGCCAGAGGCACCCCAATCAGGTTTCAAGGCAGGGAATCATCCTCAATATTAATATAATATATTATCATATATGATGTTTTATACATAGGGTTGCTGTGAGTTTTCCGGGCTGTATGGCCATGTTCCAGAAGCATTATCTCCTGACATTTCACCCACATCTATGGCAGGCAACCTCAGAGGTTGTGAGGTCTGTTGGAAACTAGGAAAATTGGGTTTATATATCTGTGGAATAATGTCCAGAGTGGGAGAAAGAACTCTTGTCTGTTTGAGGTAGCTGTGAATGTTGTAATTGGCCACCTTGATTAGCATTTAATGGCCTAGCAGTTTCAAGGTCTGGCTTCTTACTGACTGGGGAATCCTTTGTTGGGAGGTGATGGGAGTTCCTTCTCCCACCATGGACATTCCAGATATATAAACCTCATTTTCCTAGTTTACAACAGACCTCACAACCTCTGGGGATGCCAGCCATAGATGCAGGCGAAACGTCAGGAGAGAATGCTTCTAGAACAGGGCCATACAGCCCGAAAACCTACAACAACCCAGTGATTCCGGCCATGAAAGCCTTTACCTTTATCATTTTTTCCCTTTCTTTTTTTCCTTTCCAGGCTTTGGCTGTCAGTGACCATTATCCAGTGGAAGTGACCCTGAAATCCAATTAATTCCCTTTTTGCACCCCGAAACTCAACTTTTATTCGGGGAAATCCCTTTAATTCCCACGAAGCTTTCTGCCGCTTATGAAATCACAGTTCCTAATCATTAAAGATAATTATAAAGATAGCTGATTCTTCCACTCACGTTTTTCTTGTTCTTATGCATGATGATGAGATGCACTGGAGGCCCAATTGTGAAATTTCACGACTCACGCAATTAATCTGAATAAATCTGCTAGAGGGCATTTAATGTTATAGTCTTCCTTCCAAAGAGGTTTCTTTGGGCGAAAACTTGTGTTGGACTACAACTCCCATCATCCCCAATCACTGCCTGAACGAATCGGGAGGAGTGTTGGGAGTAACATACAGCTGGAGTTTTCTGAGCTATGAAAGTTCCAATTGGTGCCCTCCACATGTATTGGACTACAACTTCCATCGTGCCCAGCCACTGCCTGAACTAAATGCGAGGCATGGGTTTTGTTACTCCAACACAGCTGGAGGTTGTTTTTTTTTTTGAGACAAGAAGTCACAAAACCCCACTTTTCCCAATTAGCACCTTCACTGTGTGTTGGACTGCAACTCCCATCATCCCCTGCCCCTCTGCTAGTCAGGAGGCAATGGGTTTTGTTAGCCCAATGCAGCCAGAGCAAATGGAGGAAGGTCTTTTAGTATCCCTAACTATAGTCCAGTTTGGCACCTCAGCAGTGGATGATGGGCTTTTCACATTGTAAAGAAATAAGTGATGGTTTTTGTTCATAATAAACATAAGGCAGGACTTGTTTTGTTTTTAGGAGAGGGGGTCCATTGCAATAGTGGTGTGAAATGCGCTCTGACCGCAAAGGTTGCCTCTCTTCCTTCCTGCACAACACATCCCCTTTTGCAAGAACCTTGTGGCCACAGGCCTTGGGAAAGATGATCACCGGGCCTTTCCATCTATCCTTCCATCCCTCTATCTGCCCACCTGCATATCTATCCACCCATCCACTCACCCATCTCTGGATTCATTCATATACCTTCCTATCAGCCTAACCATCCATCCATTCACCCACCTAAGCTACCTATCTACTTAATTAGCTAGCTACCTATATACCTAGCCACCCCCCCCCCCCCCCAATTTCTTTATCCACTCATCCAACTATGGTCCCTTCTACAATGCCATATAAAACCAGACTATATGGCAGTGTAGTAGCGGCCTACCTGCCCTCCATCCATCCATCTATCCATCTACCTATCTATCTATATATATACCTACCCACTTGCCTACCTGCCTGCCTGCCTGCCTACCTGCCTACCTACCTACCTACCTACCTACCTACCTATCAATTTACTTATCTATTTACCAAACCATCCATCCCATCCTCCATTCATTCATTCATTCATTCATTCATCCATCCATCCATCCATCTACCTACCTATCAATTTACTTACCTATTTACCAAACCATCCATCCCATCTTTCATTCATCCATCCATCCATCCATCCATTTACCTACCTATCTACCTAACCATTACCTGCCTGTATATCTAACCATCCATCCATCAGTTTATTCACACATTCAACTATCTATCTCATTATTTATCAATTCATCTACCTATCTATCTGCCTGCCCATCTATTTAGTTATGGACTTAACCATACATTCATCTCTTTACTACCTACCTACCTACCTGTATACCTATCCATCCACCCATGGATCCAACTCTTTATTCCTCCACCCACCCATCTCTTTATCCTTTCACCCATCCACCCATCTCTTTATCAATGCATCCATCCATCTCGTTATCCATCCACCAATCTCTTCATTCATCCATTCATTGATCTATTCATCCATCCATCTATCTATTATCCATATCTTTATCCTTTCACACATCCACTCATCAATCCATCTCTTTATCAATACATCCATCCATCCATTAATCCATCCATCCATTCATCACTTCATCCATCTATCCATCCATCCATCCATCCATCCATCCCTTCATCCATCCATTCATCGATCCATTGATCCATCGATCCATCGATCTCTCAGTCCATCAATTCATTGATCGATCCATTGATTGATCCATCCATATCTTTATCCTTTCATGCATCCACCCATCAATCCATCTCTTTATCAATAAATCCATCCACCCATCTGTCCATCCATCCATCACTTTATCCATCCTTCCATCCAACTTTTTATCCATTCATCGATCAATCCATCCATCCATCCATCCATTCATCCATCCATCCATCAATATCTTTATCCTTTCATGCATCCACCCATCAATCCATCTCTTTATCAATAAATCCAGCCATCCGTCCATCCATCACTTTATCCATCCATCCATCCATCCATCCATCCATATCTTTATCCTTTCACACATCCACCCATCAATCCATTTTTATCAATAAATCCATCCATCCATCTCTTTATTCTTTCACCCAACCACCCAACTCTTTATCAAAGCATCTTTCCATTTCTTTATCCATCCATTCATCTCTGCATCCATCCATCCATCCATCCATCCATCCATCCATCCATCCATCCATGCATCCCTCCATTTCTTTATCCCTCCACTCATCCTTCCATTTCCATAGGCACCTTTCTTTTATACATGCAGAAACCCAACAGGTTTCGCTGTGGAATGCGGTTTAGTGCGTCTCTGTTGTGCAAAGAACACAATTCGCAGTGCAAGGTTTGTGATGCAACACAGTGTGGTTGCAACGCCAGCATTAAAAGGGAGAATGCTAATTTCAAAAGGGCTGGGCCCCTTCCGGCAGCAATAGCAGCAGTCCAAAGAGAGGCAGGCGGCAGGTGCCAGGGAAGCCAAGCAAGGAGGGCTTGAGCCTCTCTCTTTGAGTATCTGGCAGGAGGTTCTGAGCCAAGCGGAAGGGAAACTTGCCTTTTGGGGAGAAGCACCCCTTGCTCACCAGGTAAAGGTAAGGGTCTAGGTCATTAGGACTGATTTCATCCCTGGATAAAGAATTGGGGATATATTTTTTAATGAAAGCAGTAGATCAATATGTATTTCCAAAGCCCTAAGTCTACCCACTTCTTAAGGCAACCATTCCATAATTTTGTGTTAACCACAACATTCAGTGGCAGGGAGTTCCAAAGGTCAACAACGGACTGTAGCTATGAAGTCTTATTGTGGGGAAAAAGATTCCACATAAACATTAGGAAGAAATCCTTGTTGGGAAGGAAGTGGAATATGTCACCTGGGAGTCTGGTGGCATTTCCTTTGGAAGTTTCGAAGCAGAGGTGGGATGGCCATCTGTTGGGAGGGCTTGGATGGTGTCTTTTCTGTTGGATGACTTTTGCATCTTCTGGCTCTTTAGGAACATGAAGCAACTTCTCTTGCTCATTTTCGGCCTGGTGTCGCTGGCACAAATGGTCAGCGCTTTAAAGATCTGTGCATTCAACATCCAGAGCTTCGGGGACACCAAACTGTCAGATGAAGGCACCTCCAAAATAATTGTGAAGGTGAGCTCTCCTTCTCTGGAGGCCTTTTAACAGAGATTGGATGGGCATCTTTTGGGAGGGCTTTAGCTCAAAAGCAGACTGGGGTTGGGCTGGATGCCATTTGGGTGCCCCTTCCAGGACTTGTGGAATATGGACTGCTCTGGAGGGTGGGAGGCTCTCCTCCTTTGGAGGTCCTTAAATGGAGCTTGGATGGGCATCTTTCAGGAGGGCCTTAGCTGTGCACTGCGGAGTGGGGCAGACTGGATGCCCTTTGGGGTTCCCTCTTCTAGCTCAGGGCAGGGAATGCACCAGAACTACAGCCAGGAACTTCAAAAAATCACATCCTCTCCAGATTCTCCACTGGTGATGCCAACTAGAGGATGATGGGCATTATAGTCTAGAAGTGTGCCTTCTCTTAGATACCAAGGATCCTCTTTCTTGCTGCAGGTCCTCTCCCGCTATGATATTGCCATGGTGCAAGAGGTGCGGGACTCCGACCTGAGTGCCGTCAATGAGCTGATGGAGCGACTCAACAGGTGAGACCCCACCTTTATGGGGCACCCAGTACAACTTCCTTTTATAGATAGATAGAGTCCGTCCAAGTTATAGACATCTGACTTACAAATGACTCCTAATGAAGAATGGGGCTGGACTGGATGGTTTTTGGGGTTCCCTTCCAAGTCTATGATACTATTTCTATCTCATATATTCAATAGATAGATAGATAGATAGATAGATAGATAGATAGATAGATAGATAGATAGATGCTAGCCCTAAGTTACTGACATCTGACTTACAAACGAGTCCTAGTGAAGAATGGGCTGGACTGGATGGTCGTTGGGGATCCTAAATCTTTGATAATGTGTCTATCTCATAGATAGATAGATAGATAGATAGATAGATAGATAGATAGATATAGGTGGTATCTAATTTACAGACATCTGATTTACAAACGACTCCTAGTGAAGAATGGGACTGGTCTGGATGATCTTTGGGGGTCCCTTCCAAGTCTTTGATACTATGTCTATCTCATAGAGATAGATAGATAGATAGATAGATAGATAGATAGATAGATAGATAGAGACCGTCCCTAAGTTACAGACATCTGACTTACAAACAACTTCTAGTGAAGAATGGGGCTGGATTGGATGATCGTATATACAATAGATAGATAGATAGATAGATAGATAGACAGATAGACAGGTAGATAGACAGGTAGATAGATAGAGATAGGTCATCCCTAAGTTACAGACATCTGACTTATAAACAACTTCTAGTGAAGAATGGGGCTGGATTGGATGATCATATATACATTAGATAGATAGATAGATAGATAGATAGATAGATAGATACTAGATAGATAGATAGATAGATAGATAGATAGATAGATAGGTAGATAGAGATAGGTCATCCCTAAGTTACAGACATCTGACTTACAAATGACTCCTAGTGAAGAATGGGGCTGGACTGGATGATCTTTCAGGGTACCTTCCAAATCTATCATACTATGTATATCTCATATATAGATATAGATCGATAGATTGATAGACAGACAGACAGACCGATAGAGACCATCCCTTAATTACAGACATCTGATTTACAAATAACTCCTAGTGAAGAATGGGGCTGAACTGGATGGCCTTTGGGGGACCCTTCCAAGTCTTTGATACTATGTCTATCTCATAGAGATAGATAGATAGATAGATAGATAGATAGATAGATAGATAGAGACCGTCCCTAAGTTACAGACATCTGACTTACAAACTACTCCTAGTGAAGAACAGGGTTGGGCTAGATGGTCTTTGGCGGTCCCTTCCCAATCTATGATACCATGTCTATTTCATGTTCGTCTCATATATGTTAATGGGGCGCTCTCCCAGACTTGCCCCTTGGCTCCCAAACCCCACCTCTCTCTCTTTGACCTTGCAGAGCATCGAAGGAGCCCTACGAATTTGAGATCAGCCAGGCTTTGGGTCGGGAGAACTATAAGGAGATGTACCTCTTCATCTACAGGTAGGGTCCCAAATGTAAACATACCCCATTTTCCCCCTTTTCTCTTCCTCCCTCCCACTGGTCTGTATATTATTTTATTTATTCGATCATTAAAATTGTCTGATTCAATTCCTGATATTGTTTTTTCCCTGTTACTCTTGTCCATAAGCTCTTTCCATTTCGACTCCCAAGTCTCCCTAATATATCCACTAGTATATTTTATTCTACAGTTTCATCCCCATCTTTGTTTCTGTCTATACCTTCTATATAGCAAACTATATATCCCTTTGCTTTCTCCTCCCTCCCCAGGACAAGTTCAGTCTCGGTGGTGGACAAGTACCAGTTCCCTAGCAAGAGCGACGCCTTCAGCCGGGCCCCTTTCATCCTGAAGTTCTCCGCTCCGGAATTGAGTCCGTAACGCAGAGAGAAAGCATCTCTTTCTTGGTGGTTCCCCCCCCCCCCCCCCCGGGACAACTTTGGAAACTTTACTCTTTTGCTGTATGACGAATGCAGTTTGACCCCATTTGAAGCACTCCATGTCTTCAATTGTATGAAAATCCCGGGAGATGTAGTTTTCTAAGGGCTCGAGCTTTCTCCGCCAAAGAGTGACACACTACAACTCCCAGGCTTCCATATGGAAACTTGACTCATTTTTCATTGGGGATGCAACTGTAGAACAAATGCAACCTGACCCCATTTGAACTGCCCCGTGGCTTAAATGTTATAGGATTTGTAGTTTTCCAAAGTCTTGAGCCAAAGAGTGCAAACTAAAACACCCAGGATAGAAAGTTTCATTTTTCATTAGGGCTGCTGCTGTAGAACGAATGCAGCGTGATCCCATTTGAACTGCCACGTGGCTCAATGTTACGGAAACCCTGGATTATAGTTTTCCAAGGCTTTGAACCAAAACGTGCAAACTACAACTCCCAGGATTTCATATGGAGACTTGACTCATTTTACGTTGGGCCTGCAGCTGTAAAACAAATGCAACATGATCCCCATTTGAACTGCCCTGTGGCTTAAATGTTATGAGAGTTGTAGTTTTCCAAGATCTTGAGAGAAAGAGTGCAAACTACAATTTCCAGAATTTCATATGGAGACTTGACTCATGTTTCATTGGGGTTGCATCTGTATAACCAATGCAATGTGACGCACGCTTGAACTGCCCTGTGGCTTAAAAGTAATGGGAGTTGTAGTTTTCCAAGGCTTTGAGCTAGAAAGTGAAAACTGCAGATCCCAGAATTCCATAGCCTGGCAAGTCAGGGACATTTGCTCCAAGTAAATACATTAAAGGGTAAGGAGGGTGGAGAGGGCCACCGTTGCTGCTCCGGATGCTAACCAGGACTCTCTTTTGCAGATGGGAAGGAACTCATTCTGGTCCCGCTCCACACTGCTCCCAATGATGCCGTGGCCGAGATTGACGCCCTCTATGACGTCT
Source organism: Anolis sagrei (assembly GCF_037176765.1). Taxonomy (NCBI): domain Eukaryota; kingdom Metazoa; phylum Chordata; class Lepidosauria; order Squamata; family Anolidae; genus Anolis; species Anolis sagrei. The sequence goes on along the minus strand of NC_090035.1, from coordinate 14,240,992 downwards.
ACCTGAAAATCATTGACAAGTGGGGCACCGATGTGAGCATCTTATAGGGAATTTTGGGAGTCTTCATCTGTGGTATCTTACTTGGATTCTTACTTGAAAGGCAAGGGAGAACACAACAACAACAATAACTGTAAGCTGACCTGAATCCCCATTGGGAATCCAAGGCAGGCTAGAAAGAAAATTAATAATAACAATAACAACAATGGGTTGTTGTAGGTTTTTTCGGGCTATATGGCCATGTTCTAGAGGCATTCTCTCCTGACGTTTCACCTGCATCTATGGCAAGCATCCTCAGAGGTAGTGAGGTCTGTTGGAACGAGGAAAATGGGTTTATATATCCGTGGAATGACTAGGGTGGGACAAAGGACTCTTGTCTGTTGGAGCTAGGTGTGAATATTTCAACTGACCACCTGGATTAGCATTTGATGGCCTGGCAGTGCCTGGGGCAATCTTTTGTTGAGAGGTGATTAGGTGTCCTTGTTTGTTTCCTCTCTGTTGTTTTGCTGTTGTAATTTTAGAGGTTTTTTTTAATACTGGTAGCCAGATTTTGTTCATTTTCATGGTTTCCTCCTTTCTGTTCAACCACTCTAACAACCACCATGTCAGACTACACAGAGAAGCCATTGAAATCCACAAGCATGTGGACAATGTAAACAGAAAGGAGGAAACCATGAAAATGAACAAAATCTGGCTACCAGTATTAAAAAACTCTAAAATTACAACAGCAAAACAACAGAGAGGAAACAAACAAGGACATCTAATCACCTCTCAACAAAAGATTGCCCCAAGCACTGCCAGGCCATCAAATGCTAATCCAGGTGGTCAGTTGAAACATTCACACCTAGCTCTAACAGACAAGAGTTCTTTGTCCCACCCTGGTCATTCCATGGATATATAAACCCATTTTCCTCGTTCCAACAGACCTCACTACCTCTGAGGATGCTTGCCATAGATGCAGGCGAAACGTCAGGAGAGAATGCCTCTAGAAACATAGCCATATAGCCCGAAAAAACCTACAACAACCCAGTGATTCCGGCCATGAAAGCCTTCGACAATACAATAACAACAACAATAATAATGTTATTGTAAGTCGGCTTGAGTCCCCATTTGGGGAGAAAGACAGGGTAGAAATAAAGATAATAATAATAATAATAATAATAATAATTGTTTGCCTCCTTGAGATCCTATTGAGAGAAACGTAAAGTAGAAATAAAGATAATAATAATAATAATAATAATAATAATAATAATAGTAAGCCGCCTTGAGTCCCCATTGGGAGAAAGAGGCAGGGAAGAGCTAAAGATAAAGTTAATGATAATACTAATAATTATTTAAGCCCCCCCCCCCCCGGTGGCGCAGCGGGTTAAACCACTGAGCTGCTGAACTTGCTGACTGAAAGGTCGCGGGTCGAATCCAGGGAGTGGGATGAGCTCCTGCTGTTAGGCCCAGCTTCTGCCAACCTAGCAGTTTGAAAATATGCAAAAGTGAGATGATCAATAGGTACCGCCTTGGTGGGAAGTTAACGGCGTTCCATGAAGTTATGCTGGCCACATGACCTTGGAGGTGTCTATGGACAACGTCGGCTCTTCGGCTTACAAACGCAGAATTGGACACAACTAGACTTAATATCAGGGAAACCTTTACATAATAATAGTTATAAGCCAGCTTGAAACTCTATGGGGAGGAAGGTGGAATAGTTAAAATAATAATTGAATCCCGACTTGGCCATGAAAGCCACTGAGAGAGTCACACTTTCTCAGCCTCAGAAGGAGTCTAAAGCAAGTGTGGGCAAACTTGGGCCTTCCAGGTGCTCTGGACTACAACTCCCACAATTCCTAACAGCCTACCTGTTGTAGTCCAAAGCACCTGAAGGGCCAAATTTTGCCCATGCCTGGTCTAAAGGCAGGTCGCGCCCTGAAATAATCTATCCAAGACAATCCCATTGTGAGGTTTGCTTTAGGGCTGCCGTAAATCGGAAACAACTTGAAGGCATGCAACGGCAAGGTGGTCAAATGAGGACATTGCCCCACAAATGAGAACTCGGCCCCGATCCTTCTCCTTTGGGGTTTCTTCTCTTGGCAGAACATGATGTTTCTGGGGGACTTCAATGCGGACTGCAGCTACGTGGGCAAGAAGGACTGGGCCTCCATCCGCCTCCGGACCAGCGAGGTCTTCAAGTGGCTCATCCCCGATGAGGTGGACACCACCGTGGGGGACTCCGACTGCGCCTACGACCGGTACGGGATCTGGGTTATATGGCAGTGTAGACTCATTTAACCCAGTTCAAAGCAGATAATGTGGATTATGTGCCTTGTCAAAGCAGATAATGTGGATTATGTGCTTTTTCAAAGCAGATAATGTGGATTGTATATGTTAGTGTAGAAGATGCTTCTGAGAACCACTTCCACTTGCCATCTAATTTTTGTTTGTTTGTTCCTCCCTTCAACAAACAAACAAACAAACAAAAATTAGTTGACAAGTGGAAGCAGGTCTCAGAATTTATGTTAAGTTAAGGCTTGATGGTAAAACTACAGATTGCTCATCCTTATTCTCTTTTTATTGCTTTCCCACCCCTTGATTGATTATAACATATCCCTGTTGAACCTCACAAAACTATTTAGATATTTCTGAAATTCTAAACAGAGCGATACTTCCTGCTCGATTTTACAACTCGTCGCTCTCCGCTCCGTTAATAACTTTGACCCTGAATGAGCTGAAATGGAAGTGAGCTGAGGCCAAAGGTTTTGTCCTTTCATCTCACTTGGCAAACAGCGTTTGCACTTTGCTCTTAACCGGCAGCAATGGAGGTGATCGGAGCAAAAGTGGGAGGAAAGCAAAGGATCCGGGACATTTTACAAGGTGTTAGATACATGGGAAGGCAGAGGTTTCATCTAAATTGAAGAGTATTGGAGGGTATTGTTGAGGCTGGGTGCTCCAAAAATCTCTAGTATCGATATTACAATAGCTCTTACCTTGCAGCAATGGAAGTGATCTGAGCACAAAGCGAGAGGAAAGCAGAGAAACCAGGACATTTTACAAGGCGTTAGATACATGGGAAAGCAGAGGATTAATCTAAATTGGAGGGTATTGTTGAGGCTGGGTGCTCCAAAAATCTCTAGTATCTATATTACAATAGCTCTTAACTTGCAGCAATGAAAGTGATCTGAGCACAAAGCGAGAGGAAAGCAGAGAAACCAGGACATTTTACAAGGCGTTAGATACATGGGAAGGCAGAGGATTAATCTAAATTGGAGGGTATTGTTGAGGCTGGGTGCTCCAAAAATCTCTAGTATCTATATTACAATAGCTCTTAACTTGCAGCAATGGAAGTGATCTGAGCACAAAGCGGGAGGAAAGCAGAGGAACCGGAACATTTTACAAGGCATTAGATACATGGGAAGGCAGAGGATTAATCTAAATTGGAGGGTATTGTTGAGGCTGGGTGCTCCAAAAATCTCTAGTATCTATATTACAATAGCTCTTAACTTGCAGCAATGGAAGTGATCTGAGCACAAAGCGAGAGGAAAGCAGAGAAACCAGGACATTTTACAAGGCGTTAGATACATGGGAAAGCAGAGGATTAATCTAAATTGGAGGGTATTGTTGAGGCTGGGTGCTCCAAAAATCTCTAGTATCTATATTACAATAGCTCTTAACTTGCAGCAATGGAAGTGATCTGAGCACAAAGCGGGAGGAAAGCAGAGGAACCGGAACATTTTACAAGGCATTAGATACATGGGAAGGCAGAGGATTAATCTAAATTGGAGGGTATTGTTGAGGCTGGGTGCTCCAAAAAAACTCTAGTATCTGTATTACAATTGCTCTTAACTTGCAGCAATGGAAGTGATCTGAGCACAAAGTGGGAGGAAAGCAGAGGAACCAGGACATTTTACAAAGCGTTAGATACATGGGAAGGTAGAGGATCAATCTAAATTGGAGGGTATTGTTGAGGCTGGGTGCTCCAAAAATCTCTAGTGTCTATATTACAATTTCTCTTAACTTGCAGCAATGGAAGTGATCTGAGCACAAAGTGGGAGGAAAGCAGAGGAACCGGGACATTTTACAAGGCGTTAGATACATGGGAAGGCAGAGGATTAATCTAAATTAGAGAGTATTGGGGGGTATTTTTGAGGCTGGGTGCTCCAAAAATCTCTATTATCTATATTCCAATCAGAGATGAGGAGATTAAAATAGGCTGCTAGTCCAAGAGCCAGTTGATGGAGCTTTTCCAAGACCTACTTCTTGGGCCTTTGAGACTTGTAGTTTGCCTTTGAAAAGGGCCCAGTGTTGCCCAAGGGAGTCCTCACTGGTTCCTCTTTTTGCTGTTCTAGGATCGTGGTGAGTGGAGCTCAGCTGAAGAAGTTGGTCAAGCCCAACTCGGCCAAAGTGTTCGATTTCCAGAAGGAGTTCAAACTGAGCCAGGAAAAGGTGCGTCTTTCCTTCATTGCACACACACAATGGCCAGTTGAACAGAATAATTATTCTGCAGTATTTTAATCCATGGATGGTTTGAATTCGTGGATACAGAGTCGTGGATACGGAGGCCCAACTGTGCCTCTGTAAGGAAGGGATGGTGGGGTCGGAGGTGCCTTTTGTGCAGGAATGCCATGCTCTTCTGAATGGGCCTTTTCTCTTTGCAGGCTCTGGCCGTCAGTGACCATTTCCCAGTGGAGGTCACTCTGAAGTCTCAATGAGGCTCCTTTGGCTTCCCTTCTGCTGCCCTGATGCCATGCTTGCCTTCCGTCTTCCAAATGCAATTTACACATATACGAAGCTACTGTCATGCTGCGCCTAGCTATCCCCTCGAGGTCCAATGTATTCCCTTTAGGGGTGTCACATGAGTGCTCCCCACAAAGGCTGTCTGGCAGGAAGGACACGGTCAAAGCCCTCCCGACAGATGACCATCCAACCTCAATTCGAACACCTCCAGGGAAGGAGACTCTACTGGACTCCAAGGCAAGGGAGTCCCAAAGAGCATCTAATCCAGTCCCTTCTGCTGTTAAGGGAGACACAGTCAAAGCCCTCCCGACAGATGACCATCCAGTCTCAGTTCAAACACCTCCAGAGAAGGAGACTCTACTGAACTCCAAGGTAACGGATCCCCAAAGAGCATCTAATCCGGTCCCTTCTGCCATTAAGGGAGACACAGCCAAAGCCCTCCTGACAGATGACCATCCAACCTCCATTCGAACTCCTCCAGAGAAGGAGACTCTACTGAACTCCAAGGCAAGGGATTCCCAAAGAGCATCTAGTCCAGTCCCTTCTGCTGTTAAGGGAAACAGTCAAAGCCCTCCCGACAGATGACCATCCAACCTTAATTCAAACACCTCCAGAGAAGGAGACTCCTCTGGACTCCAAGGCAAGGATTCCCAAAGAGCATCTAGTCCAGTCTCTTCTGCCATTAAGGGAGACACAGTCAAAGCCGTCCCGACAAATGACCATCCAACCTCAATTCGAACACCTCCAAAGAATGAGACTACTGGACTCCAAGGCAAGGGATTCCCAAAGAGCATCTAGTCCAGACCCTTTTGCCATTAAGGGAGACACAATCAAAGCCCTCCCGATAGATGACCATCCAGTCTCAGTTCAAACACCTCCAGAGAAGGAGACTCTACTGGACCAAGGCAAGGGATTCCCAAAGAGCATCTAGTCCAGTTCATTCTGCCATTAAGGGAGACACAGTCAAAGCCCTCCCGATAGATGACCATCCAGTCTCAGTTCAAACACCTCCAGAGAAGGAGACTCTACTGGACTCCAAGGCAAGGGATTCCCAAAGAGCATCTAATCCAGTCCCTTCTGCTGTTAAGGGAGACACAGTCAAAGCCCTCCCGATAGATGACCATCCAGTCTCAGTTCAAACACCTCCAGAGAAGGAGACTCTACTGGACTCCAAGGCAAGGGATTCCCAAAGAGCATCTAGTCCAGTCCCTTCTACCATTAAGGGAGACCCTCCCAACAGATGACCATCCAGCCTCAGTTCAAACACCTCCAGAGAAGCAGACTCCACTGGACTCCCTGGAAGTTTATACTTCCCTAGAACTGGAAGAGACCCCGAGGGCATCTAGTCCAGCCCCTTTCAGCCAGGCAGAAAGACATCCAGTCAGCCAGCCTCAGTTCAGAAAGCTCCAGAGAAGGCAATTCCACTGTAAGAGAGCCCCTAAGGATATCTATACCAACCTCCTTCGGCCATTTAAGGGACAGTCAAAGCCCTCCCAACAGATAGCCATCCAGCCTCCATCTAAAAACCTCCAGAGAGCTTTAATCCCTACCAAAGTGGGGTGCTGCTGCTATTCAACTGTAGGTACTGCTATAACTTTTATAATCCACACTGTTTTTTGATTGAGTTGCAGTCATTGCCATTAAAATAGTTAAGTTTTAGATGAGAAAATGTTTTGATAATGATGTCTGTGAGGAACCCCATGGGAAGGCTAGAGAGGGACCGACACAGGAATCAACTGAGGACATGAAAAGTATAAAGGGAAACAATTCCAAACCTTGTTTATATAGTAAAGATTATGTGAAACTTATATTTAATATGCTATATATGCGCGTAACTCTACATACTGGCACAATAAAAGTGTAATTGAAAGAAACTCCAATAAAATCAGATTGAGTTGTTCTTTGGTAGTTGAGTGACTCCTTTGTTGCCCAAAATGCCGGAAACCAAATGGGTCACAACTTGCCCAAGGCAAGGCTGAGAGGAACATTCAAAAGGCAGGTTTGCAATGATGATGATTGGCATTATTTCTATTATTATTATTATTATTATTATTATTATTATTATTATTCTAAAGGTAAGTTTGCGATTATGATGATTATAATGGAAAGAGTAGGTTTCAGATTAAGATGGTTACTATTGCTATTATTATTCTAAAGGTAAGTTTGTAATGATGATGGTGAGTATAATAATGGAATGGGTAGGTTTCCGATGATGATGGATACTATTACTATTATTATTCTAAAGGTAAGTTTGTGAAGATGATGATTAGTATAATAATGGAAACAGTAGGTTTCTGATGATGATGGTTACTATTACTATTATTATTCTAAAGGTAAGTTTGTGATGATGATGATGAGTATAATAATGGAATGGGTAGGTTTCCGATGATGATGGATACTATTACTATTATTATTATACTAAAGGTAAGTTTGTGATGATGATGATCACTATTATTATTATTCAAAATTTTGGTTTCTGATTATTATTATTATTTGAAACACAAGATGAGTCCCCAGCAGATAAGATCACTCTGCTGTCCGTTGTACTGGATCACTATAATAATAATAATAATAATAATTATTATTATTATTATTATTCAAAGGGCAGGTTTGCAGTGATGATGATTCAAAGGGTAGGTTTCTGATGACAATTACTATTATTATGATTACTACTATTATTACTCAAAGAGTAGGTTTCTGATGATGTTTCAAAGGGTAGGTTTCTGATGATGATGGTGATGATTCAAAGGGTAGGTTCATAATGATGATTCAAACAGTATGATGATTACTACTACTATTATTATTAGAAGGGTATATTTGTGATAGTGGTGATTCGTATTATCATTACAGTAGATTCTTGTTTATCCAACCTTCGCTCATCCAACGTTTTGTATTATCCAACGCAGTCTGCCTCCCGCCCGGATCCACAGCTGTTTCAATACATTGCTATGTTTTGGTGCTAAATTCGTAAATACAGTATTTACTACATAATATTACCATGTCTTGAACTGCTTTTTCTGTCAATTTGTTGTAAAACATGATGTTTTGGTGCTTAATTTGTAAAATCATAATGTAATTTGACGTTTAATAGGCTTTTCCTTGATTACTTCTGATTATCCAACATTTCGCTTATCCAATATTCTGCTGGATAATCAAGACTCTACTGTATTATTATTCAAAGAGTGGGTTTCTGATCATCATCATTATCATCATCATTCCCCTTTCCTCTCTTATACAAAGCTCTAAGAAGCCAGGAAAAAAAAACTTGCAAAGCCATTACCCTGTTTTAACAGTTTATTAAGCCCATTCACATTTAACGAAGGCCACGCCTCCCCTTGCACCCTTTTAGCAATTTGGCCCCACTTTAGCTCTCATGGCTCTGTTCTTGGCAATCTTGGGATTTGTAGTGCTAGCAGGGTTCTTTGAGAGATCTAAAATTGAGGGTCCCTGGAACAGGGATGAATCAACACAGAGGTTGACTGACAAGACCCTGCTGGGGCTGAAGCCCTAAACATCTCCAGGGCCAAAGAGAGGGATCCATTGGATTAGAGCTTCCGAAGAGAGGAGGGTAAGGATCTCCCCACAGTGCTTGGATGGGTCCAAGGCAGTGAGAATGGGATTGAACTGGACTCAGCCAAAATGGCTGGGCGTGGACTATCCCTTCCCCTCAAACTGGGCTCAGTTTGCAAAAATCCAACCATAATGCACCCCAAAACTCACACATAAAGGAGGGGCAAGGGAAGACAAAGGCACTTGGACAACTGGCCAAGACTGTGCGGCTACCAGTGAAGAGCCCTTTGCCGTGGTCAACCTTTCCTTTGCTTCAGCCTCTCCATAGCCTTCTGGAGGGACTTCTGGATGGAGTCCCTGGAGATGAAGCCCACGAAATTCTGGATGTCGGCCTCCCGATGCGCCACCAAACGATCCAGCGTTGGCTTCCGCATCAAAGATTTGGAAAGCTGCCTGGCGTGATCTGCAAAAAGAGGCAAGCACCTAGAATGAAGTCTCTCCATTGGCACAAAGTGTGGACAGACAGGGGAATAGACCCCAATCTAATCTTCACAGATATCCCTTGGGGTGCATCTACACTGCAGAATGAATGCAGTTTTACCCCACTTGACGTTTCCCAGCTCAATGCTATGGAATCCAGGGCAACTAGCTTTGTAAGGTCTTTCACCTTCTCTGCCAACTGTTATGACTCCTTAGAAGTCATGTCATACATGTCAACATGAGACATACAAGCTGAATTTTGCAATGTTTTTGCCTTCTCTGCCCATTGTCACGACTCCCTAGGATTCATGCCATAGATACGCAAGCTGAAGTTTTGCAAGGTCTTTCACCTTCTCTACCAACTATCACGACTCCTTAGAAGTCATACCATAAATGTCAACATGAGGCATACAAGCTGAATTTTGCAATCTCTTTTGCCTTCTCTGCCCACTTTCATGACTCCCTAGGATTCGTGCCATAACTATCAACATGTGATATGCAAGATGAAGTTTTGCAAGGTCTTTCACCTTCTCTACCAACTATTACGACTCCTTAGAAGTCATGCCATAAATGCCAATGTGAGACATCCAAGGTTCACAACCTGGGTGTGATCCTAGATTCATTGTTGAGCCTGGAACCCCAGGTTTCAGCGGTGACCAGGGGAGCATTTATACAGTTAAAGCTTGTGTGCCGGTTGGGCCCATACCTTGGGAAGTCTGACTTGGCCATGGTACTCCACGCTCTGGTTACATCCCATATAGACTACTGCAGTGCGCTCTACAGGGGGCTGCCTTTGAAGACTGTTTGGAAGCTTCAAATGGTCCAGCGGGCGGCAGCCAGGTTGCTAAGAGGAGCGGCGCTCAGGGAGCATACAACTCCTCTGCTGTGCCAGCTCCACTGCCTGCCAGTTTGCTACTGGGCACAATTCAAATTGCTGGCTTTAGCCTATAAAGCCCTAAACGGTTCCGGCCCAGCTTACCTGTCTGAACTCTCCTTATGAACCATCTAGGAACTTAAGATCGTCTGGGGAGGCTCTGCTCTCAATCCTGCCTTCTTCACAGGCATATTTGGTGGGGACGAGAGACAGGGCCTTCTCAGTGGTGACCCCTCAGCTGTGGAACTCCCTCTCTAGGGATATTAGGTCAGCCCCCTCCCTCCTGACTTTCCAGAAAAAAGTAAAGACAAGCTTTTGGAAATGCAGTGTAATAGATAAATATGGTACTATGAAAGAGTGAACATAGAACGGCTTAGACAATGATAATGAAACATGAGTTTAACTAGAAGATATTGGTGATTATATGTTTTTAATGGTTTTTATATGGTTCTTATATGGATTTTTGTTATGTCATGTTAAATGTTTTTAATGGTATTTATGACTGTTGTGGCCTTCTTGAATCGCCTTCGGGCTGAGAAAGGCGGGATAGAAATACTTTAAATAAATAAATATGGATTGTGTTCTGTTCTGTTGCAAGACAGATCTCTTAAAGTGCCAGACCAGTATTTAGTAGCAATAAGTAGTAGTCTTTCTTCCCCTCCTAATACTCCCAGTAGTATCACTACTCGAAGACTCCATCACAACATGTACTATAGAGAAACTTACAGGGTTTTGCGGCGGACTCTAGAGCAACCAAAGAACCGAGGAAACCATAAACAATCTGCTTATTCCTGAGATTGGTGAGATCTAGTAAGGTTGAACCTCTTACTATAGATTTACATTACAATACAAAACTTTATCATGGTCCATGACCAGGACAAGTGCCCTGGGAAGGGGAAACACCGTTCCCAAGCAAGGCAGATATTAAAAAACAGAACAGAAAATAGCCTGAAACTACAGCCCAAAAACACAGGTCAATGCAGCAGGTATGGAACCAAGGGGAGCGGGAGACTGATAGGAGGAGTCAAAGCACTGGGGGGGGGGGCACTAAATGGGACGGGAGGGGCATATTACATTTCAGCTGCAACAGGTTGCTCTAACTACATTCCCAACAGGGTGTTGCCTTGCGGGGTCAGTCATCATCTGTCTAATTTTAAGTGCTGCAGCACAAAACTGAGCAACACTGTAAGTTATTGTAGTGCTAGAGTTCAAAAGCAGCAGGGTGGAGTAATATTTTTCAGTGAGCCCTGGATATTTTAGAAGACTTGGTGTAATGAGATGACTTCTAAGATCTCTGTAGAAGAGTGCTTCTCAACCTGGAGGATGGGACCCCTGGGGGTGTTGTGAGGGGGTTTCAGAGAGGCCGCCAAAGACTATCAGAAAACATATATTTTTAGCAATCCCTTTGGAAGAAGGCTGAAGATCACTTCTCCTGTCCTTCTCTTCCTTTTTGGAAACAGACTGCAAATCGCCAAAGGCCCTCCTTTGTTGTGATTGACCAGCCTCTCAGCCAAGGGGCGGGCTGTTTCAGAGACTCAAAGTGGAAGGGGAAAGTAGGCATGCTCTGCGCATTGCAGCATTGTGCACATGAGGGAGAACATGTGAGGCTGGAGGGAGGTTTGCGGCAGTGAGTAGCTTCAAGGCATGGGGGTTCTGTGCGGGAAGTTTGGCCCAATTCTCTTCTTGGTGAGGTTCAGAATGCTCTTTGATTGTAGGTGAACTACAAATCTCAGCAACTACAACTCCCCGATGTCAAGGTCTATTTTCCCCAAACTCTACGAGTGTTCACATTTGGTCATATTGAATATTTGTGCCAAGTTTGGTCCAGATCTATCATTGTTTGAGTCCACAGCGCTCTCTGGATGTAGGTGAACTACAACTCCAAAACACAAAGTCAATGCCCACCAAACCCTTCCAGTATTTCCTCTTAGTCACGGGAGTTCTGTATGCCAAGTTTGGTTCAATTCCATCGTTGGTGGAGTTCAGAATGGTCTTTGATTGTAGGTGAACTATAAATCCCAGCAATTACAACTCCCATATGTCAAGGTCTATTTTTTCCAAACTCCACTAGTGTTCACATTTGGGCATATTGAGTATTCGTGCCAAGTTTGGTCCAGATCTATCATTGTTTGAATCCACAGTGCTCTCTGGATGTAGGTGAACTACAACTCCAAAACACAAGTTCAATGCCCACCAAACCCTTCCAGTACTTTCTCTTGGTCGTGGAAATTCTGTGTGCCGAGGACAGAGCCATGAGAGCTAAAGTGGGTCTGTGCCAAGATTGGTTCAATTCCATCGTTGGTGAAGTTCAGAATGGTCTTTGATTGTGGGTGAACTATAAATCCCAGCAACTACAACTCCCAAATGACAAAATCAATCCCAAACCCCATCTGTATTCAAATTTGGGCATATTGAGTATTTGTGCCAAATTTGGTCCAGTGAATGAAAATACATCCTGCATATCGGATATTTATATTACAATTCATAACAGTAGCAAAATTACAGTTATGAAGGAGGGATGAAAATAATTTCATGGTTGGGGATCACCATAACATGAGGAACTATATTAAGGGGTCATGGCATTAAGAAGGCTTAGAAACACTGCTGTAGAGGCATTGAAGGAGAACGTGCTCAGTTGTTTCTATGTGCCCGGACTCTCAGGGGCATAATCTCTCCTTGAAGGGGGTCTTCCAATACCCCCCTCCCCCTCCAATACAGCCAATGGGAGGGCATGGCATCTTGCAACTGTACTCTATTAGCTCAGACTGCACAGATCCTGACTCAAATTACAACTCCAAGGATCTCATAGCATTGAGCCATTGGTAGTCAAAGTGGTGCCAAACTGTATTCGTTATTCCAGATGCATCCTTGGAGCGACTGGCAACCTTCCTTGCCACACCTGGGGAAGTTTGGGAAGCATTTCTCACCTGGGATGGCCAACCACTGTGCCATGACCTCTGTGGCTCGGAGGGGGACCTTCTCTACCGGCACCAACTCATCCACCAGGCCAATTTGGAGGGCCTCTGCCGGGGAATAGAGGAGGCCCAGTTGGAGGGAGCGCTCTGCAGCCCGGTGTCCGATGGTGTTCGTGATGGTGTCTTTGAACCTGGGCAAAGAACAAAAAACAATTATTGGAACTTGGAAAATAGCAGGTAAAGATGGGAATAAAAAATTATTGGAACAATTATTGGAACTTGGAAAATAGCAGGTAAAGATGGGAATAAAAATGGGCTGAAATTGTAAATTGCATGTTTGCAGCTACCCAAACAATAGTACCTATATATTCAGTATAAAGGTCACTACTTGGATGGCACCACGAGATGCAGAGCCAACCTTCAGAAATGGGGCTACAAAGTGGAATCCACGATATGCGAGTGTGGAGAAGAGTAAACCACAAGCCACCTGCTGCAATGCAACCTGAGCCCTGCCACATGCACAAGGGAGGACCTTCTTGTGGCAACACCAGAGGCATTTCAAGTGGCCAGATACTGGTCAAAGGACATTTAATCAACTACCAAGCTTGCAAACTTTGTGTTTTGTTTGACAGTTGTTTGTTTGTTAAAAAATGCAATGCAATTATTTGGTCTGCCCCTGACATGATAAATAAATACTTGGATGAGCAACACTTGAGTTGTTCAGCAACACTTGAGTTGTGCCTCAATAGGATCATATACATTTAGGTATTAAGAAACACTGTCAAAAGCAAAGTTAAAACCCAGTATTGAATATGATAGTTAAAATGGTATTTAATATTTGTAGGGTAAGGTGACGATGGTAAATACTGAAATAAATATTAAAACCTTCTAAAATTGTGATAGCACCTGCAAACTTGATAAGCATGCCTATTGTGGATTCTCATGGATTTGTTTTAAATAGTTTTAATTCCTCCTCCTCCCTGCTAAGGCAAAGAAGCCCTCACCAGAATGGGGCCACGATACCCAGCTGCGTCTCATTCAATCCAATGCGGAACTTGGGGTTGTCAGCCATGATGCGGTAGTCGCACGACAGGGACATCAAGCAGCCTCCAGCTGGACTAGATCCCTAAGAGAGAGAGAGAGAGAGAGAGAGAGAGAAATGAGAGAAGGACAAGGTGAGGATTTGGGGCATCTCTGGATTTAAGTCCTTGCAACTGTCCTTTTTTGCATGTTGAAATGATTAACCCCTCGGATGGATTTTTGGGGAGATGGAGGTGGCTGGTTGATTTTGGGATGAGGAAAACCCTTCCAAACTGCATGCATCACCTCCACAAAGGTAATTTTTAAAAATGTGGATGTTACACCACATAGTTTCAGCATTAGACCAGAGTTTGAATCCATACAAACCCATTGGGAGATCCTGGGGAAGCCACACTCTCTCAGCTTCAGAGGCGAACTCTGTGTGGATGAATTTGGCCAAGAGAACCTCATGAGAGGTTGATGTTAGGGCTACCGAAAGTCAAAAATAATCACAACAAGCAATGGGATTTTTTTCAGGAGCTGAAAAACTTGTTCCAACCCATTTTTGCAGGGTGTTTGCTAGAGTTGCAGTGAACCAGATCCCAAATGCAAGAGGAATGGACTTTGCCAAAGAGAAAGGAAGGGAATTCGGAGCCCAAAGGCCAGGAAACTCACATTAATGGCAGCGACGGTGGCCACGCGGGAATGGTAAAGGGTCAGCCAAATCTCCTGGACCACTTTCCAGAACTCTGTATAGTGAGCCTCGTTCTTGCCGCTCATTTCAGTGATGTCCAGCCCTGCGGAGAAAATGCCTGGCAGGGCCTGCAGGGAACAGAATAGGGAAGAAAAGTTACCCTGTTTACTTGAATCTAATGCTCACCTTTTGGGGTTAAATGACCTCGCCCAAATTAAGATGCACGCAAGATTTGCATAATAGTCATCTTAGTGCTGAGCCAAAGCCAAAGGGAAAGCTGCTTCTGAAGATCCTCTTTGAGAGCCATCATCTCTCATTTAATTACACTGAGTCAATGCTATGCAATCCTGGGATTTGTAGTTTGGTGAGAAATCCACATCCTTTGGCAGAGAAGGCTGAAGGCATTGTAAAATGACAGCTCTCATGACTCCACAGCAGTGAGGTGAGGCAATATGTGCATTCATTCTGCAGCATAGATGCATCTGATTGGATGATGTATTAGATTTGAGTAAAAATTGGGTATATTCCCTCGTTGTTTCCTCCTACTTCTATGTCCAGACTAAGCCCCTGGGAAAATGAATAATTTGCATGGTTTCCCATAATAATTTATTGCGTACCGAAGTCAGGATGACTCCGCGGCAAGCCTTGTCATTCTCCAGCTTCTCCAAACTGATGGAAAACTCAGTTAGTAATTCCAGGTTGAGGCTGTTCACTGGCGGATGCTTCATCGTCATTGTTGCGACTCCTACAAAGCAAACGAAAAAGGAATTATAACTCAAGACAAGAATCATAACAATGAAGAGAAAAAAACCCTACATTACAATGAAGGGTTTAGTTTGGGCAGCGGCTTGCAGTAGGATGAGCACATTTCCATGTTCTAACTTGGCTTAATTTCCTCATTTTATTAGACTACCAACTTAATAAAACAATCTAGCACATGAAACTAGAAATCCCAGCTTTGTATGATAGTTCTACCAATGTAAATGTGGCATTATTATTGTTGTTGTTGTTTATATATTTTTTGAAAAAATGAAATAAACATGATATTTTTGGCAGCCTTCAAAACTCAGGCTGAAGGCTGTTTTATTTACCTGTGTTTTCATCCAACTCCACCAGGATTTTGCTGTTGCTGAAGAGCCTGTTTTGGACGGAGGGCCTTCTGGTCAGTCTCTGGACGCTGCTCTGGTTGCCTTGGAGCCGGGAGAAAAGCCCTGCAAAGAAGTCCAAAGGTCGCCCCCCCACCCCCAAAGGGACAATGTGAACATTTCTCCTTTGAACTGCATGATATGGTCAGTGTAGACCCAGATAATGCTATTTAGATGCACTGAATGGCTGAGATAGTGAGTGTAGACCCCTTTACTGCCCTTTAACTGCACTGGACAGCCTGACATGGTCAGTGTAGACCCACATAATTCCGTTTAATTGTATTGAACTGCATGCTATGGTCTGTGTAGACCCATAGAATGCCTTTAAACTGCATTGAATGGTCTGATATGGTCTGTGTACTCATATAACATCCTTTAACTGCATTGAACAGCCTGATATTATCAGTGTAGACCTATTTCATGCCAATTTTTGTTGTTTATTCGTTCAGTTGCTTCCGACTCTTCGTGACCTCATGGAAGGAAAAAGGAAGAGGGGCCGTCACCACCCCCAGCTCCTTCAAGGTCAATCCAGTCACTTCAAGGATACCATCCATCCATCTTGCCTTTGGTCGGCCCCTCTTCCTTTTTCCTTCCATTTCCCCCAGGATCATTGCCTTCTCTAAGCTTTCCTTTCTTCTCATGATGTGGCCAAAGCACTTCATCTTTGCCTCTAATATCCTTCCCTCCAATGAGTAGTTGGGCTTTATTTCCTGGAGTATGGACTGGTTGGATCTTCTCACGGTCCAAGGCACTCTCAGAACTTTCCTCCAGCACCACTGTTCAAAAGCATCTATCTTCCTTCTCTCAGCCTTCCCTATGGCCCAGCTCTCACATCCGTAGGTTACTAAGGGGAATATCATTGCTTTAACTATGCAGATCTTTGTTGCCAGTGTGATGTCTCTACTCTTCACTATTTTATTGAGGTTGGACATTGCTCTCCTCCCAAGAAGGAAGCGTCTCCTGATTTCTCGGCTGAAGTCTGCGTCTGCATTCATCTTTACACCTAGAAATACAAAGTTTGTCACTGCCTCCACGTTTTCTCCCTCTATTTGCCAGTTATCAGTCTTGTTGCCATAATCTTGGTTTTTTGGATGTTTAGCTGCAACCCAGCTTTTGCACTTTCTTCTTTCACCTTGATTAGAAGACTCCTCAGCTCCTCCTCCCTTTCGGCCATCGAAGTGGTATCATCTGCATATCTAAGGTTGTTAATGTTTCTTCCAATTTTAACCCCAGCCTTGCATTCGTCAAGCCCCGCACGTCGCAAGTTGAATAGATTGGATGAGAGTATACAACCCTGCCGTACGCCCTTCCCAATCTTGAACCAGTTTGTTGTTCCGTGGTCTGTTCTTACTGTTGCTACTTGGTCCTTATACTGATTCCTCAGGAGAGAGACAAGGTGGCTTGGTATCCCCATACTACCAAGAGCAGAAGACAGTTCCATCTTGTCTTTACTAATAATATATAATGTATATACATAAAATATTTATATAATGTAATACAATATACTAGTAATAATAATACTACAATATTATAATTATATATTTACATTACATGTAATATTACTAATAATATTACAATATAATGGTATAGTGCAATATAGTAATATATAATACTGATATATTACTAATATAATAAATTGTATGTATATATATCTTCTAAGCTGCTCTGAGTCCCCTTCGGGGTGAGAAGGGCGGCATATAAATGCCGTAACCAAATAAATAAATAAACTTGCCACAATTTATTATGATCCACACAGTCAATTAATGCCAATTAATTGCACTGAATAGCCTGATATCGTCAGTGGACACATATAATACCATTTAGCTCCATTGAACTGTGTGTTATGAATGAGGCTAACCCATGTAATGCCCTTTAATTGCACTGGATAGCCTAATTTGGTGAGTGCAGATCCATATAATGCCATTTAGCTGCATTGGATGGGTGTACTACGCTGACCCTAGCATGCATTATATGGCAGTGTCAGTCTAGTCCAGGAGTCCTCAAACTTTTTAAATGGAGGGCCAGGTCACAGTCCTTCAAACTGTTAGAGGGGCGGATTATAATTTGGAAAAAAAACCCCAATGAATGAATTCCTATGCACAGTGCACATCTCTTATTTGTAGTGCAAAAACCACTTCAAAACAATACAATAATTAAAATGAAGAACAATTTTAACAAATATAAACTTATTTGTATTTCAATGGGAAGTGTGGGTGATGAAGTAGGATTGTTGTTGTTGTGTGCTTTCAAGTCATTTCAGACTTAGGTTGACCCTGAGCGAGGGCCGGGTAAATGACCTTGGAGGGCCGTATCTGGCCCCCGGGCCTTAGTTTGAGGACCCCTGGTCTAGTCCTTCCTCTTTAGCAAAATAATACTGTTTTGGCATTGTATTGTTGAAGGCTTTCATGGCCAGAATCACTGGGTTGTTGTAGGTTTTTTCGGGCTATATGGCCATGTTCTAGAGGCATTCTCTCCTGACGTTTCGCCTGCATCTATGGCAAGCATCCTCAGAGGATGCTTGCCATGGATGCAGGCGAAAAGTCAGGAGAGAATGCCTCTAGAACATGGCCATATAGCCCAAAAAAACCTACAACAACCCACTGTTTTGGCATTGTTTGGCAGAGAAGGTTCAAGACCTTGCAAAGCTACAAATCCCACGGTTCCTTAGTACAGAGCCATGGCAGTCCAAGTAGAGCCAACCCGTATTTGTTCTCCAGCGAAGACCCATAGTCTCCTTTTACAAATGGACCTTTTTTGTGGGGAGGGGGCAAAAGGGGTTCTAACTTTCCAGCCAAGAGGCGACCCTCCAGATTGGGAAAGTGCCCCTTTTTGTTGGAGGACTAAAACTCCCAGAATTCACCCGGCCAGGATGATGGGAGTGTCAGTCCCGTAAAGAAGACCCTTCCCCAAGTTCAGAAAGACTATCAAGGCATCCTGGAAGATTCTGGGAGCTGCATTCCCCACAAGAGAGCAAAGTTTTGCAAAGTTGTCCCTTGCAATAAAAGGAGGCCTTTTGGGAAGTTGTCCCTTGCAAGCTGGCTGGCCCTTTGCACCCCCCCCCCCAACCCTCTGCAAGGTCCTTGATACCTGAGGAAGGGAGAAAGTGCCGACCCCACACCCGGGACCCCGCTGCTGCCGCCTGAGCCGCCATCTTCTTCTGAACGAGGCGGAGAGAAGAGGCTGGCTTTCTGGCTTCAGCCAAACCCCTTTCCTCCCTTTGTAGGACGCGGCCCCTTTAAGAGGAGGCCTGGGAAAGACCTTAGGTTACATAGAAGAGGTGGGTGGGTGTATAACTGGAGAGAACTATAACTCCCAAGGGCTGGGAGCTGTAGTACACTCGACCCAAACAGGCTGGGTGACTGTCCCCAAGCTGGGAAGTCTGAGTAGTGCTGAAAGGAGTCCATTAAATGGGGGAAACTATAACTCCCAAGGGTTGAGAGTTGTAGTACACCCGACCCAAACAGGCTGGGTGACTGTCCCCAAGCTGGGAAGTCTGAGTAGTGCTGAAAGGAGTCCATTAAATGGGGGAAACTATAACTCCCAAGGGCTGGGAGTTGAAGTACACCCGGCCCAAACAGGCTGGCCGACGGTCCTCAAGCTGGGAAGCATCGATAGTGCAGAAAGGAGTGCATTAAATGGGGAAAACTATAACTCCCAAGGGCTGGGAGTTGTAATACACCGACCCAATCAGGCTGGGTGACTGTCCCCAAACTGGGAAGACTGGTAGTGCAGAAAGGATTCAATTAAATGGAGGAAACTATAACTCCCAAGGGCTGGGAGTTGTAGTACACCGACCCAAACAGGCTGGCCGACGGTCCTCAAGCTGGGAAGCATCAATAGTGCAGAAAGGAGTGCATTAAATGGGGAAAACTATAACTCCCAAGGGCTGGGAGTTGTAATACACCAACCCAATCAGGCTGGGTGACTGTCCCCAAACTGGGAAGCCTGGTAGTGCAGAAAGGAGTCAATTAAACGGAGGAAACTATAACTCCCAAGGGCTGGGAGTTGTAGTACACCGACCCAAACAGGCTGGGTGACTGTCCCCAAACTGGGAAGCCTGGTAGTGCAGAAAGGAGTCAATTAAATGGAGGAAACTATAACTCCCAAGGACTGGGAGTTGTAGTACACCTGATTCAAACAGGCTGGCTGACTGTCCTCAAGCTGGGAAACATGGATAGTGCAGGAAGGAGTCCATTAAATGGGGGAAACTATAACTCCCAAGGGATGGGAGTTGTAGTACACCCAACCCAAACAGGCTGGGTGACTGTCCCCAAGCAGAGAAGCCTGGTACTGCAGAAAGGAGTCAATTAAATGGGGGAAACTATAACTCCCAATGACTGGGAGTTGTAGTACACCCGACCAAAGGTGTGTCAAGGCAGGAGAAACCCGGATAGTGCAAAGATTTCAGGGGGAAAGGAAACAATGGGGTACTATTCGGGGAAACTACAATTTCCAAGGTCTGGGAGTTGTAGTACATGCACACAAGGGAGTGAGAGTGTAAAAAATGAGCTCATTTTAAACTTTTCCCCTTCTCATTCCTTTTCCAGATGGGTTTGGCTACTACAGGTCCCATCATCCCCTCGTGGGAGTCGTTCCTAGAAAGGAGAGCAGAGGTCAAAAAAAAAAAGCAAGCCACAAACAGAAAGATCTAAAAGGCTCAGTGCGCATGCGGCCTCAATGAAGGGTCGCGCGGGCCGTGACGTCATCGCGCCGCGCGCAGGGAATTAGGAAAGGCAGGAAGGGGTTGTTTCCGGAAGTGGCGGGGTTTCGGCGGACCCCCGGCCTGACCCGACCCGGGAAGAGGCCGGGATGGAGGTCACCAGGAGCAGTGAGTGCAAAGCCGGGGGGGAAGGAAAGAGGGCCCCTGAGCATGTGCAGAGGACTTGGCGGCCTCGGGGCCTCTCCCCTTGAGGGCCTCATCGGGGTCTGAGGGCTCCCTCATCCTAAGCATGTGCAAAGTGCACCTAACGGGGTCCAAGGTCGTTTGGGATGGTTTTGGGGGGCTCCTCTGAGCATGTACAGAGTGCATACCTATGCAGAGACCCTCTTAAAGGGCCACAGATCATATGGGGCCTCTTGGGATGGTGGCATGGGAATCTCTGAGCATATACAGAGTGCACACATATATGTTGCCCATCCTCCGGGTTCCTAGATAATTTGGGGCCTGTTGGGAAAGAGGCAAAGGGGTCTCTGAGCATGTACAGAGTGCAGACATATACATTGGCCATCCTCTGTAGTCCTAGATAATTTGGGGCCTGTTGGGAGAGGCAAAGGGGTCTCTGAGCATGTACAGAGTTCACACATACAGAGACCATTCTCAGGGGTCCCTTGTAATCTAGGTGTTCTTGGGATAGTTCTCTAAGCATGTGCAGAGTGCACACATAAAGAGAGACCATTCTCAGGGGTCCCTGGTAATCTAGGTGTTCTTGGGATAGTTCTCTAAGCATGTGCAGAGTGCACACATACAGAGAGACCATTCTCAGGGGTCCCTGGTAATCTAGGTGTTCTTGGGATAGTTCTCTAAGCATGTGCAGAGTGCACACATACAGAGAGACCATTCTCAGGGGTCCCTGGTAACTTAGGTGTTCTTGGGATAGTTCTCTAAGCATGTACAGAGTGCACACATACAGAGAGACCATTCTCAGGGGTCCCTGGTAACTTAGGTGTTCTTGGGATAGTTCTCTAAGCATGTACAGAGTGCACACATACAGAGAGACCATTCTCAGGGGTCCCTGGTAACTTAGGTGTTCTTGGGATAGTTCTCTAAGCATGTGCAGAGTGCACACCTACAGAGAGACCATTCTCAGGGGTCCCTGGTAATCTAGGTGTTCTTGGGATAGTTCTCTAAGCATGTGCAGAGTGCACACATACAGAGAGACCATTCTCAGGGGTCCCTGGTAACTTAGGTGTTCTTGGGATAGTTCTCTAAGCATGTACAGAGTGCACACATACAGAGAGACCATTCTCAGGGATCCCTGGTAATCTAGGTGTTCTTGGGATAGTTCTCTAAGCATGTGCAGAGTGCACACATACAGAGAGACCATTCTCAGGGGTCCCTGGTAATCTAGGTGTTCTTGGGATAGTTCTCTAAGCATGTGCAAAGTGCACACATACAGAGAGACCATTCTCAGGGGTCCCTGGTAATCTAGGTGTTCTTGGGATAGTTCTCTAAGCATGTGCAGAGTGCACACATACAGAGAGACCATTCTCAGGGGTCCCTGGTAACTTAGGTGTTCTTGGGATAGTTCTCTAAGCATGTACAGAGTGCACACATACAGAGAGACCATTCTCAGGGGTCCCTGGTAATCTAGGTGTTCTTGGGATAGTTCTCTAAGCATGTGCAGAGTGCACACATACAGAGAGACCATTCTCAGGGGTCCCTGGTAATCTAGGTGTTCTTGGGATAGTTCTCTAAGCATGTGCAGAGTGCACACATACAGAGAGACCATTCTCAGGGGTCCCTGGTAATCTAGGTGTTCTTGGGATAGTTCTCTAAGCATGTGCAGAGTGCACACATACAGAGAGACCATTCTCAGGGGTCCCTGGTAATCTAGGTGTTCTTGGGATAGTTCTCTAAGCATGTGCAGAGTGCACACCTACAGAGAGACCATTCTCAGGGGTCCCTGGTAATCTAGGTGTTCTTGGGATAGTTCTCTAAGCATGTGCAGAGTGCACACATACAGAGAGACCATTCTCAGGGGTCCCTGGTAATCTAGGTGTTCTTGGGATAGTTCTCTAAGCATGTGCAGAGTGCACACATACAGAGAGACCATTCTCAGGGGTCCCTGGTAATCTAGGTGTTCTTGGGATAGTTCTCTAAGCATGTGCAGAGTGCACACATACAGAGAGACCATTCTCAGGGGTCCCTGGTAACTTAGGTGTTCTTGGGATAGTTCTCTAAGCATGTACAGAGTGCACACATACAGAGAGACCATTCTCAGGGGTCCCTGGTAATCTAGGTGTTCTTGGGATAGTTCTCTAAGCATGTGCAGAGTGCACACATACAGAGACCATTCTCATGGGTCCCTGGTAATCTAGGTGTTCTTGGGATAGTTCTCTAAGCATGTGCAGAGTGCACACATACAGAGAGACCATTCTCAGGGGTCCCTGGTAACTTAGGTGTTCTTGGGATAGTTCTCTAAGCATGTGCAGAGTGCACACATACAGAGACCATTCTCAGGGGTCCCTAGTAATTTAGGTGTTCTTGGGATAGTTCTCTAAGCATGTACAGAGTGCACACATACAGAGAGACCATTCTCAGGGGTCCCTGGTAATCTATGTGTTCTTGGGATAGTTCTCTAAGCATGTGCAGAGTGCACACATACAGAGAGACCGTTCTCAGGGGTCCCTGGTAACTTAGGTGTTCTTGGGATAGTTCTCTAAGCATGTACAGAGTGCACACATACAGAGAGACCATTCTCAGGATTCCCTGGTAACTTAGGTGTTCTTGGTATAGTTCTCTAAGCATGTACAGAGTGTACACATGCACAGAGACCATTTTAAAGTATCTAAGGTAATTCGGGGCCTCTTGGGAGGGAGGGAAAGAGGTCCACAGAATAGCATCTGCACTGGAGAACTAATTCGATTTGACGGCACTTTGGGTATCCGTGGCTCAGTGCTATGGAAGCATATACAGGGTGCATACATACAGAGGTAGAGGTCATCTTAAAGAATCCCAGGCAATTTGGAGCCTTTTGGGATGGGGCAAGGAGTTCCCAGTGCTTATATACACAGAGAACGTCCTCAGGATCCCAGATTATTTAGAGCAGTGGTTCTCAAACTGTGGGTCCCCAGGTGTTTTGGCCTACAATTCCCAGAAACCCCAGCCACTTTACTAGCTGTTAGGATTTCTGGGAGTTGAAAGCCAAAACATCTGGGGATCCACAGGTTGAGAACCATTGGTTTAGAGCAGTGGTTCTCAACCTGGGGTCCCCAGATGTTTTTGGCCTACAACTCCCAGAAATTCTAACAGTTGGTAAACTAGCTGGGATTTCTGGGAGTTGTAGGCCAAAAACATCTGGGGAGCCAGGTTGAGAACCACTGGTTTAGAGGCTCTTGGGATAGGATAAGGGGTTCTCTGAGCATATATGTAGTGCCTGCATACACAGAGACCACTTTAAAGCATCCCAGGTAATTTGGGGCCTTCTGAGAGGGAAGGAAAGAGGTATTTGAACATATACTGGGTGCATACATACATACACACAGAGAGATCATTTTAAAGAATTCCAGGCAGTTTGGAGCCTTTTGGGATGGGACAAGGACTTCTCTGATCATGTACAGA
Organism: Anolis sagrei; assembly: GCF_037176765.1. Lineage (NCBI taxonomy): Eukaryota > Metazoa > Chordata > Lepidosauria > Squamata > Anolidae > Anolis > Anolis sagrei. The sequence goes on along the minus strand of NC_090035.1, from coordinate 14,217,354 downwards.
GTGCATATATACACAGATACTGTCTTTAGAGTCTCTGGGGATAGTAATAAGGGGTTCTCTGAGCATGTATGTAGTTCATAAATTCGCAGAGATGCTTTAAAGCATCTCAAGTAATTTGGGGCCTTTTAGGAGGGAGGCAAGTGGGTCTATGAGCATATACAGAGCATATACATACAGAGAGACCATCTTGAAGAATCCCAGGCAGTTCTGAGCCTTTGGGATGGTGGCAAGGGCTCCTCTGAGCGTATACAGAGTGCATACATACCCAGAGATCCCTGTAAACGATGTGATGGACGATGCAACGGAAAAATGATTTTAGTGATGAGACTCTGAGGACTTGTGTTTTATGGTTTTCGTTGTTTTATTGCTTTTATATGGTTTATATTATATGTAATGTTTTTAACTATATTTATGTTGTTTGGAGGCATTGACTGCCGACTGTAAACCGCCTCGAGTCGCCTCCGGGTTGAGAGGCACAGTATATAAATATGTTAATAAATAAATGAAGATTGGCAGGCAGTTTGGGACCTTGGTACTTCCCTCTTTGAGATGGCTAGGGGTCCTGATGTCCCCTCTAAAATAACCTCCTGCCCTAATATTTCTTACGGTCCCAAACTTGTGAGTTTTACCTGTCAAGAAATAAATGGGTGGCTGTTCTGCCTTTGCCATCTTCTTCAGTGTGTTGGGATTGTGTGTCCCATCAGTCAGGCTGCCTGGGATGAGTGATGGGAGTTGCGATCTAGAGGCATCATGCCAGGTTGGGTTGAGTTGCAGGAAGGGTTCTGAGTTTTCTTTCTTTTGGCCGGTAAAGGATGTAAAGGATCAATCTTCAAAGCCTTTGTCAGGAAGCCTCCAGTGCTGACTGCACCTTACTCTTTGCACCTGCTCAGAGACAGAAGATAACAGGAAGGGTACCCCCAGAGGCCATGTAGTCCAACCCAATGGTCCTCCAGCTGAAGTATCCCCAGCAGCAGGGAGCTGTCCAACCTTTTTTTAAACATCCGAGAATGAGCCCTTACAGTTTGCTCCATTGTCACTCTTATTGTCCAGAAACTCTTCCTAAGATTCTCTCTTTTTTATTCCTACAGATTTTAAGGATAATCTCAACAAAGTCTATGAAGCCATTGAGGAGGCAGACTTCTTGGCTATTGATGGGGAGTTTTCAGGTACAGAGTCCGCAGAAGTGCAACTGCACTGGGGAACCAATTCAGTTTGACGGCACTTTGGCTATCCATGGCTCAATGCTACGGAAGCATCGGTGTTGTAATTTGCGCCCTTTTGCAGAGAAAGCTGAGGACCTTACAAAGCTGCAACTCTTACAATCACTCTCACAATTCCATAGCATTAAGCCATGGCAGTCAAAGTGGTGTCACACGGAATTCATTCTGCAGTGCCCCTGTAGAATTTGAGCTCATATTGTGGTCTGCTGTCCCAGGCTCAGAGCATTAAACTGAGGAAAAGAACAATATGTTTTATGCTTTTATAGGTATCAGCGATGGGCCGTCAGTTAGCGCCTTAACAAATGGCTTTGACACACCAGAAGAAAGGTACCAGAAGCTTAAAAAGGTAAAAATCTTAATGTTTTCCCCATTACGGTTTATGTTTTTGAAATGTTTTGAGTTGTAGGAATGCAATATCCATGCCTTGGATGACTTTCCATGGCCAAGTGTGGGAAAATATTGATTACTAAATGGGCAATTGATGTAGGATAAGTCATTGTATGAAATAGAGGACAACTGATTTTTCTGACAGTAATACAGTGGAATCTCGACTTAAAAGCATCTCAATGTAAAAGCTCTTTGAGCTAAGAGCCATTGCTCGCCCCTTTGAGTTCAGAGGGAGCATTAGCACCAGAATTGAGGAATTTAGAGCTTCAAGGGGACAGCCTCCAGGTGTGCTCTTGTCTGCTTTGGGAGATTGCTATCCGCTGTGCTCTTGTCCACTTTGAGGAACTTTAAGTTAGTTGATTTTGTGTGGTTTTTATTCCTGGTATGTTTGGCTTCATGAAGAGAGAGGGGGAGAGAGAGTTAAACTTTTAACTCAAGGTATCACTGTATTCGCAAGAACTGTTTTTATTAGAATAGAGTTTTTCTGAAATTGTTTTTATATTACTGTTATTGCTGTTATTATTATCATCATCATCGTCACCACTATATTATTGTTGTCATTGTTATCACTATATTACTACTACTACTATTACTACTGATATTATTATATTGTTCTATTCTTATTATTATTTTCTGACAGCAATATTTGCAAGAAGAGGTTTTATTGGAATGGAGTTTTCCTGAAGTTGTTAGTTGTTTTTATATTATTATTATTATTATTATTATTATTATTATTTTACCACTATATTATTGTTATTATTATTACTGTTATCACTATATTATCATTGCCGCTATATTATTATATTGTTATATTATATTCTCTTACTATTATTTTCTGTCAATATTTGCAAGAATAGTTTTTAATGAAATGTGGGTTTCCTGAAGTTGTTAGTTGTATTATTATTATTATTTCTATATAATTACTATTGTACTGTTGAAGATGATAAAACATGAACTAAATTCTCTGATCTCCTCAGAGTTGTTCTGAATTCCTTGATCACACTGTTGTCTTTTCCCCTTCTTTAGCATTCCATGGATTTCCTGCTGTTCCAGTTCGGCCTTTGCACTTTTAAATATGACCTTGCAGAATCTAAGTGGGTGACTTTCTTGATTTATTCCTTCTTTGAAAACTGCTTACTCTAAACTGTTCATTGACTTGTCTTCCTATATGTTTCCGTAGGTACATCATGAAATCATTTAATTTCTACATCTTCCCCAAACCTTTCAACCGAACATCGCCAGATGTCAAGTTTGTCTGTCAGGTCAGTTAAGAAAATGTGGTTCAAATGGCTATTAACTTGCTTTCTTCCGATTCCATAAAACAGGAGAAATCCAAAGCAGCAAGATAATAAAATTTGTAATTATAGGCTGGAAAATTTGGTTTTATCTCTCTCTGAAACTCATTTAACAAAAAAAAAAAAAAAGGATGCGAGTAATTGGATTAAAAAATTAAACAATCAATATGCCTTGTGTTATGATCTGTAGTCCATATTCCTGTATTGCAGTTCTCCAAAATTCAGACTTGGGGCTATTTATTATTGCAATCGATTTAATTTCACTTTATTGTATGCACTTGTGATTTTATTGATTTTTTTAAAAAAAAATCTGAGTTTCTTAGAGAAAGCAATATTATTACCATAATGAAGGAATACGAATAAAGATCTTTCTTTCTTTCCTTCCAGAGTTCAAGCATAGACTTTTTAGCAAACCAAGGATTTGATTTTAATAAAGTGTTTCGCAATGGTAAGCTTTCGTTTTGTATCGGGAAAGGTTACTGCGAAGATTCCAGCCTCTCTTTTGTTTGAGAGAAAAAGCGGGATATAATAATAATAATAATAATAATAATGACATTTTAATGAAAAAATATTTTTATTTGTGGGTTTCTCTATTTGTGTGCCCTTAATCATTGTGATAGTGGAAGGCTCCTGTTGTTCTCCTTCAGTGTAGAAAGAGCATGCTTTCTTCTATGACTGAACTGCACCTCCCATAATCCCCAGTCATTTGGCTGGTATTTGAAGTCCAAAACAATCGGAAGTCACCAGGTTGAGGATCTTCAATATGCTTTCAGTTTTGCATATATATGTGATGGGTTTAAAATTGTCATCGTCTTGTTTTTAGCACTCTTCGCTACTTTGAGTCCATTTAAGTGGCAGAATATAATAATAATAATAATAATAATAATAATAATAATAATAATAATAGAAAAAAGAAAAAGTATGGATCGCCGATGTTGCAATCCCAGGCAACAGCACAATTGACAAAAGCAACTGGAAAAACTTACACAATATGAGGATTTAAAGATCGAACTGCAAAATCTCTGGCACAAACCCTGTGAGACCCAGTGGTGATCGGCACATTGGGTGAAGTCCCTAAAGACCTTGTCCTGCACTTAAACACAATCAGCGCTGACAAAATTACTATCTGCCAGCTGCAGAAGGCCACCTTACTGGGATCTGCACGCATTATTCCCTGGTACATCACACAGTCCTAGACACTTAGGAAGTGTCCGACGTGTGATCGAATACAAAAGCCAGCATAATTATCTTGTTTGCTGTGTACTAATCTTGTTGTGTTTCAAATAATAATAATAGAGAGATCCAAAGCATTCATAATTATTGGCTGGAAAGTTTGGCTTTCTCTCTCTATGAAAGTCGTTCACCAAGCAAGCAGCGATTAATTGAATTAACAGCCTTGTGTTGTAATATGTAGTTTATGTCCTTATATTGCAATTTATAATTTAAAAATACAATACAAAAGAATTCAAAAAGTATAACAATATAACAACAACAACAATAATAATAGATGAGGAGGAGGAAATCCCAGTCCATTCATGCATTAACTAGCCAATAATAATAATAATAATAATAATAATAATAATATGCCAATTCATGCATGTATTAATCAGATCTCACCAATAGTATGGGTAGAAATAATAATAGTAATAATAAAGAAACCCTGGTCCATTCATTAATTAACAAGCAACAACAAGTACAACAGCAACAACTGAAAGATTGATCTATACCAGGCCAGCATCGCCTATGTGTTTCGGCTCCAGAATTCCTCACCATTGGACAATGTTCACCAATTGGGCTCTTTTTATGAGAGAGAGCCCCTTTTAAGTGACATAATAATAATAATAATAATAATAATAATAATAATAATAAATTTATAACCTGCCCTATCTCCCTGTGAGACTCAGGGCGGGTTCCAATGAAAGAGGCAAACATTTAATGCCAATAATAATAATGGTGATAACTATAACAACAGTAAAGTTGGTGGTCTATATCAGGCTGGCATAGTCTGTGGGTGTTTTGAGCTTCAGTTCCCAGAATCCCAGGGCATTAGACAACGTTCACTTTGAGTCCCTTTCAAGAGAGTATCTCTTTTAAGCATTATTATTATTATTATTATTATTATTATGGCTTCAGCTTCCAGGATCTCTGGCCATTGGACAAAGCTGGCCATAGGGCTTCAGGGAGCCAGTGCCTCAAACACTTGAAGGGCCTCAGTTTGTGCAGGCCTGATTGGCAGGTGTCCCATGGGTTATGAGGTTGCTTTTTTCCCTTTGGGCTTCACCCTTCCCACTTCCAAGCTGGGCCCCGAGACCCCTCTCTTCCTCTCTTCCCAGGGATCCCGTATTTAAATCAAGAGGAGGAGCGGCAGCTGCAGGAGCAGTACGAGGAGAAGCGCTCGCAGGCCGGCCGGGTGGGCAGCCTCTCCTTCACCTCCCCCAATGCCCAAAGCAAGTGTCCCGTCACTATCCCAGAGGACCAGAAGGCCTTCATTGACAAAGTGGTGTAAGCAGATGCAAGGGATGCAATGGCAGAGCTTTGGGGGCATTGCAGCTCCCAGAATCCCCCAGTAGGCCCCGAGGACACACATTTCTTGTTCCTGGGCTATAAATGTCATTTCCTAATTGGTTCTTCCATAAAAACATGGAAAAAGTTTATTAAACTGCAAAAACTTTGTCTTTGTGGGAGGGACATCCTGCAGCAAACTATTTTGTGGGCGGGACATCCTGCATCAATAGTTTTTTCATAAATTCCATAAATTTCTCATTGAGTCTCAACCAATTCAACATAGTTTGTGGCAGGCACAAAAACCAAGTTTCTGGAGTAGAACAACTACTTTCGAAGTAAGGACCGCACAATTAAATAGAAAATAACATTTTCAAGATAGAAACAGATTTTTTTTTTCAAATTTTGTTACATAGTGGGGTCTTTTTTTCTTTCTTTCCTCTTTTGGTGGGTCTCCGGTGCAAAATACGGTGCTCATCCTGCCCTTTTCTCTCCCCTGTTCCCAGAGACAGAGTCGACGCTCTCCTGCAGAACGAAGAAAACACCAGTTTGGAGCTGGAGCCCTGCACAGGGTCAGTTCGCCCAAAAGGAATAGCAGGGGAAGGCCTCATAGCCATCTCAAAAGATTGGAAATTGTCCTTTTGATGCTTGAAAAACCTTTCTCGTTCTTCCTCCAGATTCCAGAGGAAACTTATTTACCAGACGCTCAACTGGAAGTAAGTGTCTCTTGTTATTGAGCCGCCGCAGAGTGGGAGGGATTGGGGCAAGCCTCATTGACCCATTATTAGATGAGCCCCCAGTGATGTAATTGGTTAAACCCTTGTGCCAGAAGGACTGCTGACTGAAATTTGATCAGCGGTTCAAATTTGGGAAGTGGGGTGAGCTCCTGTCTATCAGCTCCAGCTTCCCATGCAGGGACATTCCCTGGGCAGTGTCCTTGCAGACGGCCAATTCTCTCACACCAGAAGTGACTTGCAGTCCCTCAAGTCACTCCTGACACAAAAAATATACATTTATTGCCTGCCTCTCCTTGTGATTTGAGATAAAACACTATTAAAACACATCCAACACAATACACAGAGTGAAAATACAGAGGCCAATTTCCACATTAATATTATATTTATTTATTATTTCCAGAGATTCAGAGTGGCTTGCAATAGAAACCAATACAATACAATTTCAAACCATATATATACCTATATAAATAAAAATGTCATGTTCATTTGTGGGATTGACATAACTCAAACACCACTGGATGAATTGACACCAAATTTGGACACAATACACCTATCAAGCCAACGAGTGACCATCACTCATAAAAACACTGAAAAACACAATGGAAGAGACTTAAAAAGCCAAAAAATAAAAATGCATTACAATGCATGCTCAAAACCACACATATACACATACATACACACACAGAAGACATATACATAGACTGGGCCACAGAAATGCGTGGCGGGACGGCTTGTGTGTGTGTGTGTGTGTGTAAAACATAAACCATATTTCCCTGAGCAGCACTTTGCCCATATTCTGTACACTTCCCCAAAGATATTCTGATAATAATAATAATACATTTATTGCTGGCCTCTCCTTGTAACTACATAATAAAGGATACGTTGAATTATCCTTTATTTTTTCCCCACTTGGCTCCAGGTATCCAAAAGGCATCCATGTGGAAACTCTGGAAACGGAGAAGGTAGTGTTGGTTTATGTCTAGGAATTTCTTTGAGGGGTCTTTGGGGCTACAAACTGTATTCATTGATGAGGATTTCTATCTAATATTTTGAATTATTTCCATAATGATGTTTGTGGTTGCAAGATGGACTGGGGGCTGAGCAATGACAACCATATTTGTGTGTTTGTTGTTATTGAAAAATTAGCTAAGAAGCAAATGCCTCAGATCTTCAAATCCCAATTGAAATAATAATAATAATAATAATAATAATAATAATAATCAACAATGAATGTGAAGCTGGCAGGTCATTCCTGTAAGATATCATGATAGGGCCCAACATAGTTAAAATAACATCATAAGGCAGTGTAAAATACAGGAAACAGAGTTACAAATTACAGAATAAGATATAAACAAGTGGTTGAGACAATAGGAACGACAAGGAATACAAAAATAAGAGAAATGCAGGGGAAAGTATTACATAAGTGGTATCATACACCCTGTCAATTAGTGAATTATTATAAAAAGGGGAGCAGTCAATGCTGCCATGGATGTCCACAAAAATGTGGTATATGTACATGATGTGGGAATGCGAACAGGTACAACACTTCTGGAAGATTATACTATATGTGTCAAACCAAATATTAGGAATCGATTGAGTGATAACAAAAGAAATGGCAGTCTTAGTACAAAGAGAGGAAATGGGAAATTACAGGGAAATAAAGAAAGCAATAATTGAGTGCACACAAGCAGTGATAATATTGGGATGGAAAGACACATCAAAGTGGGCAGTAAATAAATGGTATCAGTATATGGTGGACCAAATGGAATTCGAAATTACAGATGTAAAATTAGATGATTCAAAATATAAGGAAAATAGAATATGAGAAGTTGAAGAAAGATGGAACCGGATCAAGAATTATATTATGTATAAGTCTAGAGATCAGGCCATCTATATAAATAAAAATGTAATGTTTGTTTGTGGGATTAACATAATTCAAAAACCACTGGATGAATTGACACCAAATTTGGACACAATACACCTATCAGGCCAATGAGTGATCACTCAAAAAACAAAACAACAAAAAAACTCAAAAACACAGTGGAAGGGACTTAAAAAGCCAAAAAACAAAAATTACATTAGAACGCATGCGCAAAACTACATATACACAAATATATACACACACAAAACACATATACACAGACTGGGCCACAGCAACGCATGGCAGGGGATGGCTAGTAAGAAATAATATACAAATGTTATGTAGTATGTAAATCTATAAGGATTGTCTCAAAAAGGATTAATATGTAAAAGAAAATAATCCTCGTGGTGGTGGGAATTGTCAGTGTTGTGTATGTGTATGTCCTAAAATTATATATATATGCAGTGTTAAATACATATATTAAAATGTATTTCTATGAAACGCATGTGTTAAAATACACTAAACAAAGATTAAATAATGTAAATGCTGGCAATGTGTTTAAAATGCATAGAAAGTGCTGTGGCCTTACACTTCATTCTGAACGATGATGTGTCTTTTTGGGGCCTTAGAAGGAGCGCTACATCATCGTCAGCAAAGTTGACGAAGAGGAGCGCAAGCGGCGGGAGCAGCAGCGGCAAGTGAAGGAGCAGGTCTGTGGCCCCAAAAGGGACCCATAGCTCTTGGAGGGGAACCCCAAGGCCCAAATGGCCAGAACCGTCCCTTTAAGGCTTTGCATCATGGTCCCATTGGCCCTTTTTTTGTTCCCAGGAGGAACTGAAGGACGCTGTGGGCTTCTCCCGAGTGATTCACGCCATGGCCAATTCCGTACGTCAATCTCTCTTTCGTTCAACACCATAAGGTCATGTTTTTTCTACCTTGTTGAGTTGCCCCCTTGCTATCCTAACAGTTTCCCTACCTTTCACCTTCAGGGAAAACTCGTGGTGGGGCACAACATGCTGCTGGATGTCATGCACACCATCCACCAGTTCTATTGTCAACTGCCAGAGGTAGGTCATGGCTTCAACAACCATAAACAGGAGGATTGAACCCATGTGTTGATCACAAAGATAGGCAAGAAGTAAACAAACAAATGAATAACAACTATTATTATTATTATTATTATTATTATTATTATTATTATTGAACCCATGTCTTGAATGTAAGGAGAGCCGGGTAATAAATAAATTACTATTGTTAGTGTTACGGAACCCATGTCTTGAACTCAGGGAGAGGCGGGCAGCAAATAAATAAATAAATAGTTGTTGTTACTGAACCCATATTTTGAACACAAGTAGAGGCTGGCAAATAATAATAATAATAATAATAATAATAATAATAATAATAATAATAATAATTCATTTGGCCTCCTTAGCAAAAGGTTCATCCAAAAGTTCTTATTTTATCATTATCATTATTATTCATTTATTACTGGAGAAAATATACTGTTTAGCCAGTATTGCACCACCTGACATCTGTTGGGAAGTAACAACCTGTAATGAAAGGACAAAGGCAGTGACATTTCAGGCCCATCTTCTGCCGGCATGCCAATGGCTTAAATCAAGAAACAGCTTCCTAAGCTCTACAGAGATACTCACAGGAACATCTCAGCAAGCAAGAGTACAAAAGTAGCAGGTAAAAACCTAGAACCTCAATCAGTGGCCGAGACTGGATGAGAAACTCCCTCCTGGGCACACAGAAGACTGTGTGACTTGGGAGGCGCTGAACAGACTGCGCTCTGGCACCACGAGATACAGAGCCAAACTTAAGAAATGGGGCTACAAAGTGGAGTCCACAACATGCGAGTGTGAAGAAGAGCGAACCACAGACCACTACAATACAGCCTGAGCCCTGCCTCATGTACAATGGAGGACCTTCTTATAGTGACACCAGAGGCACTCCCAAGTGGCCAGCTTCTGGTCAAAGGAAATTTAGTATAATGCCAAGTATTGAACTTTGTTTGTGGTTCTTCTATACATTATAACTGTATTCTCAATTCGCTTCCGACATAATAAATAAAAACATGTATTTATTCTAATTTCTCCCCGTAGGGACTCAAGGTGGCTCCCAATTACATGACACAACTCAATAAATTTAGAAACATGGCAAATACAAACATGGAAAGCAGTTACATATTATTAAAACCCAATAAAAACATCTATACAATTAAAATTACATTTAAAACTAAATGTCTTCCCCAGCTTAATATTAGCAGTCCCATTTCCTAATTATTCTAATTGGCATGGAGTTTGCCATACACTTTTTTATATGCTCCTATTGCCTTTATATGCTCCTATTGTCAGTAATCCGAGTGTTTTGACTTTTTAGGACCTCAGCGAGTTCAAGGAGCTGACGACATGCGTTTTCCCAAGGTCAGACATGGAAACTTCTCCTGATTTGGTGGGGCATCTTTTCACAGAAGAGCCGCCTTTAAAGATTTGGGAATATTTTATTTCTTGTAGGTTGCTGGACACAAAACTGATGGCTACCACTCAGCCCTTCAAGGTAAGTGGAAGTCACATTCTCTCAGCCTCAGAGGAAGGCCAGCTTTCTCTGAACAGATCTTTCCAAGGAAACCCGATAAAAGGGTTCCCATAAGTCAGAAACGACTCAAAGGCACACAAGAACAACAAAAGTTCTGTAATTGGTACTCATTGAACCAATTGAATTAAACTGTGACACGACTTTTGTTCCTGGTTTATGAATGTAATTTCCTAATTGGTTCTATCATAAAAACATAGGGAAAGTTTATTAAACTGCAAAAATGTTGTTGTGGGAGGGGCATCCTACATTTGCTATAGTTTTTCCATAGATATCTCACAGAATCTCAACCAATTCAACATAGTTTGTGGCAGCCACAAAAAAAGAACATTCTGAAGTAGAACAACTACTTTCAAAGTAAGGACTACACAATTAAACAGGAAATAACAATTTCAAACCAGGAACATTAAAAAAAACTGGGAGAAGTAGGTGTTTTGTTTTCTGCATGTTTAGTTGACGATTAATCCTCCATGTTGTTTTTACCAAAAAGTACTTGCTTCCAAAGGTTTGATGTCCTGCTTCCTTGGCTCCTTGAAAACCCAAGTTGTTCGTCTTCTGCTTTCAGGACCTCATCAACAACACTTCTTTGGCAGAGCTGGAAAAGCGGGTGAAGGAGACCCCCTTCAGCCCCCCAAAAGTCGGTAAGGAAACTTACTTGTGGGAAGTTATGGAGGGTGCCTTTGGGAACACCGCAGAACACTTACTTACTTACTTATTTAGGCAGTCCCTCGTTTTCCGAGGAGGATTGTCTTCCAGTATTCTTGTGGGCCCGTATGTGACTGTGGAGCCCTATTCTTGCTCTGCATCTTCTTCCGCAGTGAAGGCATTGGTTTCCAGGTGGAAGGTGGTCTCGGTCGGGGTTGGCTTGACGCGCCTTCCTCTTGGCACATTTCTCTCTTTCACCCCCCTTTCGTGCCTCTTCAAATTCTGCAGCACTGCTGGTCACAGCTGACCTCCAGCTGGAGCGGTCAAGGGCCAGGGTTTCCCAGTTCTCAGTGTCTATGCCGGAGTTTTTAAGGTTGGCTTTGAGCCCATCTTTCAATCTCTTTTCCTGTCCACCAACATTCCGTTTTCCGTTCTTGAGTTCAGAGTAGAGCAACTGCCTTGGGAGACGGTGGCCGGGCATCCGGACAACGTGGCTGGTCCAGTGGAGTTGATGTCAGAGGACCATCGCTTCAATGCTGGTGGTCTTTGCTTCTTCCAGCACGCTGATGTTTTTTCCGCCTGTCTTCCCAAGAGATTTGCAGGATTTTCTGGAGGCAGCGCTGATGGAATCGTTCCAGGAGTTGCATGTGACGTCTGTAGACTCCACATCTCGCAGGCATATAGCAGGGTTGGGAGGACAATAGCTCTATAAACAAGCACCTTGGTATCCCTATGGCTGTCTCAGTCCTCAAACACTCTCTGCTTCATTCAGAAAAATGCTGCGCTCGCAGAGCTCAGGCGGTGTATTTTGGTGTCGATGTTGACTTTGGTGGAGAGGTGGCTGCCAAGGTAGCGGAAATTTTCTAATGTTACACCATTAAGCTGTATCACTGGCAGTGGAGAGGGGTTGGCTGGTGTCTGCTGGAACAGCACTTTGGTTTTCTCGATGTTCAGTGACAGGCCAAGCTTTGTGTATGCTTCTGCAAAGGTGTTTAGAGTGGCATGTAGATCTTCTTCTGTATGCGCACAGACGTCGTTGTCATCAGCATACTGGAGTTCTATAACAGATGTTGTTGTAACCTTGGTTTTGGCTTTCAGTCTGCTGAGGTTGAATAGCTTGCCATCTGTCCGATAGATGATTTCCACTCCGGTGGGAAGCTTCCCATCAACAAGGTGAAGTATCATAGCGATGAAGATGGAGAATAAAGTTGGGGCAATAACACATCCCTGTTTGACACCCGATTCCACCTTAAATGGGTCACTTTGGGAGCCACTGCTGTCCAAGACTGTTGCCATCATGTCATCATGGAGGAGCCTCAGGATGTTCACAAATTTGTTAGGGCACCCGATTTCCTGGAGAATGGTCCAGAGAGCGCTGCAGTTCACTGTGTCGAATGCCTTTGCAAGGTCAATGAATGCCATGTACAGAGGTTGATTTTGTTCTCTGCATTTTTCTTGGAGCTGTCGTGCAGTGAAGATCATGTCCACGGTTCCTCTGGAGGGGCGGAAGCCGTTCTGGGATTCTGGGAGGGTGTCTTCTGAGAGGGGCAGAAGGTGGTTTGCAAGGATTCTTGCGAGGATTTTCCCAGCGGAGGTTAGAAGGGAGATACCTCGATAGTTTCCGCAGTCTGTTCTTTCCCCTTTTTTGAAGAGGGTGGTGATGGTGGCATCCTTGAAATCTGCTGGGATTTTTTTGTTCACCCACACTTTTTCTATGAGCTGATGGAGTTGTGTCAGCTCAGGTCCTCCCTCTTTAAAGATTTCAGCAGGGATCCCATCTGGTCCACTGGCTTTGTTATTTTTTTTGTTGGTTGATGGCATTGCTAACTTCTTCCAAACTAGGCAGTGCTGCAAGCTCATCCCTGGTTTGTTGTTGCGGGATTTGTGAGAGAACCTCTTCGGCCACAATGGAGCTGCGGTTCAGGAGGCTTTGGTAGTGTTCTTTCCAACGTAGCGCAATTGACTTTTGGTCCTTCAGGAGTTTGGTTCCATCTGATGAGCGGAGAGGCTGTATGCCATGGTTTCTTGGTCCATAGATGATCTTTGTGGCTTTGAAAAATCCCTGAGCATTATGGGTATCTGCCAAGTGTTGGATTTCTTCAGCCTTCTTTGTCCACCAGATGTTCTTGAGTTCTCTTGTCCTTCTTTGGACCTCAGCTTTTGCACTGGCGTAGATCTTTTTCTTAGCAGCACAGTTGATGTCTCTCTGCCATGTTTGGAAGGCTTTCCTTTTCTTGTCAATTAGCTGTCGGATCTCGATGTCATTTTCATCAAACCAATCTTTATGTTTCTTGGTTTGGTATTCGATAGTTTCTTTGCAGGCTGTGACCCCTCAGTGGACTGTCACCTTGTCGTGGTGAGGGGGTTTGCGTGTTCTGACCCCAGAACAAGAGAGGATTCCTCTCCACTGGAATGATACTTCCTTTAGAGACAGGAAGCGATTGAAGGGACACCTTGTTGGTCCTTTTAAAACATTTGTTGGCCTCAAAGCAATCTCTGTGTGCACGGAACCTTCCGGTTCTTTTCCTTCTTTTCCTCTTCCCTGGGTAGCTATAATGTTTGTTAACTTGAGAGCTTTTCTGTCTCTCACAGACCATCTGTGGACCACAAACCACTCCTTGGGAACCACTGTTTTGAGGAGATGTTGACTAAAAGGCTTGTTGAATAAGACCCCATCTACACTGCCACAGGATCCAGTTCAACCCACATCATAATGGCAGTTTAGGTGGGGCCTAAATGAAATAATAGACTTTGAAAGCCATGTTTCCCTCTTTGCTCAGAAACGGCGGAAGGCTTCCCCAGTTATGACACGGCTTCGGAGCAGCTGCACGAGGCTGGATATGACGCCTACATCACCGGCCTGTGCTTTATCTCCATGGCAAACTATCTTGGTACGTTCATTGTCTTCTCAGTCCAATAATAATAATAATAACAATAGTGGTTGTTGTAGGTTTTTTCGGGCTATATGGCCATGTTCTAGAGGCATTCTCTCCTGACATTTCGCCTGCATCTATGGGAAGCATCCTCAGAGGTAGTGAGGATCCTTTTATGATCTCCATGCGCAAAACTCATGGCAAATTCAACCCACCAAATGATCAAGAAAGACTGGAGGAAAATATTTTACAACAATTATATGTCATGGGTGAAACTAGAATAAGTTGTAGTATGGAATGGACAGAGCTGTATTGTATGCAATACTATGCTGAGGGAGGCCACTGTATTATAGGAAATGTTCTGAAATTAGGTAATAAACCGATAATTTGTTAAAAATAGTTTTAGGAAAGAAATCATACATTTTTTAACCTTATCTTCCGCTCACTAGGTTCCTTCCTCAGTCCCCCGAAAAACCACGTCTCTGCAAGATCAAAGCTCATTGAGCCTTTTTTCAACAAGTGAGTCACCCTTCCTTTCCAATGCATGATCCCTATGGCTTTTATCTCTTACTATCTTAGGGACCCGGGTTAGGTCTTTTCTTTGCTATTTATTAGAAATAGTCAATGTTTGTTTTTGGATTTTATGAATTGTCCCATTATAAAATGCACAAGGATGTGGGCAGAGTACAACTCCCATCATTCTGGATCCATCCCCCCACAAACACTGGCAAGTATTTCGAATGTGTCATGATGGGCCTGTGTACTACGATGGGATCAGATCCATCTCTCTGGAAGCACTCCCTGAAAGTGGGTGAACTACAAATCCCATCATCCAGGGTCAGTTCACCCCCTCAAACTGCTCCAGCCCTTAAAGTGGGTCTTTGGGGGCTCTGTGTGCCACGTTTGGTCAAGATGTGTTGTTGACAGGAGTCACAGGGCTCTCTGGATGCGGAAATCATCTTGGAAAATGCATTCAAACAGAGATAGATACAGAGACATATATTTTGATTGTGGTTATATACAGGCCGTCCCCAAGTTACAAACAAGGGAGGTTCTTTAGATTTGCTCTTAAGTTGAATTTGTTTGTATGTCGGAACAGGGACATTTTTAAAGTGTAACTCCAGCTCTCTCTCTTGCTGTCTCTCTCCATATATATATATATATGTGTGTGTGTGTGTGTGTGTGTGTTTGTATGTGTGTGTGTGTGTGTGCGTAGCTATATATATATATATATATATATATATATATATATATATATATACACACACACACACACACACACACACACACACACATGTATATATATAGGGGGGCCCTGGTGGTGCTCCGGGATAATCTGCTGAGTTGCTGAACTTGCTGACCAAAAAATTGGCAGTTTTAATCTGGAGAGCAGAATGAGCTCCTGATGTTAGCCCCAGCTATTGCCAACGTAGCAGTTCGGAAACGAAAGCTGACTGGCATAACCTGGGGATCACAACCAGACACAGTGAAGACATCTGCCCTTGCGCTTTGCTACTTTGCTGCTGAGTACGCATGCCCAGTGTGGAACACATCTCACCACACTAAAACAGATGTGGCTCTTAATGAGACATGCCGCGTTATCACGGGGTGTGTGCACCCTACACCACTGGAGAAATTACACTGTTTAGCTGGTATTGCACCACCTGACATCCGCTGGGATGTAGCAGTCAATAGTGAAAAGACCAAGGCAGTAACATTTCCAGCTCATACCTTGTTTGGGTATCAGCCAGCACATCAACGACTTTAATCAAGAAATAGTTTTCTGAGATCCACAGAGACACTCGCTGGAACACCCCAGCAAGTGAGAGTCCAAAAGTGGCAGGCTCAAACCCAGAACCTCAACTAATGGCTGATACCAAATGAGAGACTCCCCCCTGGGCACACAGAAGACTGGGCGACTTGGAAGGTGCTGAACAGACTGCGTTCTGGCACCACGAGATGCAGAGCCAACCTTCAGAAATGGGGCCACAAAGTGGAATCCATGACATGCGAGTGTGGAGATGAGCAAACTTCAGACTACCTGCTGCAATGCAACCTGAGCCCTGCTACAGGCACAATGGAGGACCTTCTTGCGGCAACACCAGAGGCACTCCAAGTGGCCAGATACTGGTCAAAGGACATTTAATCAACTACCAAGCTTGCAAACTTTGTGTTTTGTTTGTTTGTTTGTTAAAAATGCAATACAACCGTTTGGCTTGCTCCTGACACGATAAATAAATAAAATAAGTTCGAAAACATGCAAATGTGAGTAGATCAATAGGCATTGCTTCTGTGGGAAGGCAACAGTGCTCCATGCAGTCATGCTGGCCACATGACCTTGGAAGGGCCTATGTACAATGCCGGCTCTTTGGCTTAGAAATGGATATGAGCACCACCCCTCAGAGTTGGACTTGACTAGACTTAATGTCAAGGGGAAAACTTTTTCATATATATATAGAGTGAGAGAGAGAGAGAGTATGTATCGCATAGGGATGGGTTAGCACCCCTGTGGTGCCTGTGCCTCTGTTGAGAATATTTCATTGCACTTTCTGTCCCTGTGATGATTGGATTTTGGAAAATATGGCTTGTTGTGGAAACGAGGATTGGAGATAAAGCTTCAACGGAGACCCCTTTCCCCCATGATAATAATTCTTCCAGGAGTGGATTTCCCTTCCAAGGGGAAGATCTCCCTCACTTCCTGTTGTCTCAGTCCTGTTCTTAACTAGAAGTTGTTTCTAAGTTGGATGGTTGTAACTTGGGGACGGCCTGGACATATATAGATTCTTTGATGCTCTTCCGGTTGAGATGGAAGCTGTAAGAATGAGTTAATGTGTCTTCAAGACAGGGGTCCTTTCTGGGCCCAAATTACATCACTGGAAATTGTGGATCTGCTGAGTTCTTTTTAGTCACCTCTTCCTTCCTCTCTGTGTCATTCAATCCCACACTGCTCAAGTCTGTAGTCCTCAATAAGAAGCAGATAGATAGAATTAAGCTAGGCTAAGGGAATCCCTTCTTTCCCCCTCATTCCTGAATGCCTGTTGTTGTTCTGTTTTCTCTCACTCTCTCTCCAGTCTCCTCCATCCTAACTCATGACTAGAATGGAACTTCTTCGGGATGCATGTTCCTTTGTTTTAAGGCCTCGTGGTCATTCATTCGTTCATTCACCTCCCTTTCATGCTGGTCTTTTCAGTCTGTGTCTCTCTCTCTTGTCGTATCTGAATGGGAACATAATGTCTTTAGAGATTTTCCCCTTTTTTTGCACTTAGAAGTCATAGAGTTAGAGAGAAAACTTAGGCCCAATCCTTTTCTACCAAATAATGTAGTTCTTATGTTTTATCAATAAACCCTTTGAAAAGTTTAAGATTGAACTCTGCTCCTTGCTTCCTTAAGCTCAAGAATTCCTTACAGTCATACTATATCGCTGCTGCTTGCTGTGAGCTGAATGCTCTGCTAAATATTGTATTTTTAAATAACTGCAATTTTGGGGAATTTCCTTATGAGAAAGAGAATCCAAATCCACAAGTGACTTTTCCCCTATTTCACTTCAGGTTGTTCCTGATGCGGGTGATGGACATCCCGTACCTGAACCTGGAAGGGCCAGATTGTGAGTTGACATTTTTGTCATTACTATTATTAATATTTATTGGGTTGTTGTAGGTTTTTTCGGGCTATATGGCCATGTTCTAGAGGCATTTTCTCCTGACTTTTTGCCTGCATCTATGGCAAGCATCCTCAGAGGTAGTGTGGTCCGTTGGAACTAGAAAAAGAGGTTTATATATCTGTGGAATGGCCAGGGTGGGACAAAGGACTCTTGTCTGTTGGAGCTAGGTGTGAATGTTTCAACTGACCACCTTGATTAATATATAATGGCCTGGGAGTGCCTGGAGCAATCTTTTGTTGAGAGGTGATTATATGTCCATGTTTGTTTCCTCTCTGTTGTTGTGCTGTTCTAAGAAACAAACAAGGACATCTAATCACCTCTCAACAAAAGATTGCTCCAGGCACTGCCAGGCAATCAAAGGCTAATCAAGGTGGTCAGCTGAAACATTCACACCTAGCTCCAACAGACAAGAGTCCTTTGTCCCACCCTGGTCATGCCATAGATATATAAACCCTTTTTCCTAGTTCCAACAGACCTCACTACCTCTGAGGATGCTTGCCATAGATGCAGGCGAAATGTCAGGAGAAAATGCCTCTAGAACATGGCCATATAGCCCGAAAAAACCTACAACAACCCAGTGATTCCGGCCATGAAAGCCTTCGACAATACATTAATATTTATTATTTATATAGAATGATATAACAATACAAGCAATTACAAACAAAATACAATCATAACAAACACAACGAACGGTTGAGGATTTAGGTTGAGAAGATATAGTTTTATAATTCACCGTTTTTATGGTTTTAAATGCATTGTGATGGGTTTGTTTTTGCTTTTTATTGATGTATGTCTTTTATATTTGGCATCTAATTGTTGCCAACTTGTACATCGCCCTGAGTTGCCTTTGGGCTTATATGGACGGGATACAAATATCGTAAATAATAAACAAACAAACAAAACATCACCCGTGAACTTACCATCTAGGACTTCAGTAGGCACTTTACTGATTTTATACCATATAGTAACTACCCTTGTAAATTCCTTAAAATATTCCCCTTGCTGCTTCCATAAAATTCACTTTTGCCTTTCTTTCAAAATATATACAAAAGCTACCCCCCCCCCCCATTTATTTCCAAACACTTAATTATTTTTACCTCGTAGTCCATTAGCTTTCTGGTGGCAAAGCGGGTTAAACCGCTGAGCTGCTGAACTTGCTGACTGAAAGGTTGGCGGTTTGAATCCAGGGAGCAGGGTGAGCTCCTGCTTTTAGCTCCAGCTTCTGCTAAACTAGTAGTTTGAAAACATGCAGATGTGAGTAGATCAATAGGTACTGCTCCACAGGAAAGGTAACAGCACTCCATGCAGCCACATGACCTTGGAGGTGTCTACAAACAACGCTGGCTCTTCGGCTTAGAAATGGAGATGAGCCCCCCCCCCCCCCCCCCCCCCCCAGAGTCGGGCACGACTAGACTTAATGGCAAGGGAAACCTTAGATAGATATAATAATTTTCATATGTATGAAACCTGTATAAACAAGGTTTGGAATTGTTTTCCTTTACGCTTTTGATGTCCTATAATTGATTCCTGTGTAGTTTCCTCTCTAGCCGCTCCATGGAGTTAATTACAAACATGGTTGTCAACAGATTTTCCTTTCTTAATTAGAAACTTTATCAATTTTACTGGCAATTACTGCAACTTAAACCACAAATTATACAAATTATTAAAATAATAACAGTGCCTACATTTGAATAGCTCCAGCACTCCCAATTCTGAAGTAATTCAACTTCTGTAGAAGGTTTTAAACAGTGGCTGGATGGCCATCTGTCGGGTCTGCTTTGGTTGTATCTTCTTGCTTGGTAGAAGGGGGTTGAACTGGATGCCCTTTGGGGTCCCTTCGAACTCCAGAAGTCTATTAATTCTATAGCTGAACTGGCTTTTATGTATTTTTGTTTATATGTATTTTATTTTTGATGTACGATGTTTTAGATTGTATTGTTAGTATTGAATCGTTGCTGTTCGCCGGTATGAGTCCCTCTATGGAGGTGGAGAAGATCGGGATACAAAAGTTTTAAATAAATAAATAATAGTCCTTATTACTCTATGAACCTGCTAATGTTTATGAGGTTGGTGGCGATCTGTCAGGAGTGCTTTGATTGTGCTTTACCTGCATGGAAGAAGAGGGTTAGACTGGGGGATGGGGGAGCCTTTTTCATGTGACACACCTAGGGACCACAGGTGACACACTAATGCGTCCCAACACACTGTTTGGAAAGTTCAGGTTCAGAAACAGATTTTTCTTACCCTTTTGTATATACATTCCCAAACTGATGTTGAAGTGTTTTTTTTTCTCCCCTTCTTTTGCAGTGCAGCCCAAGCGCGACCACGTCCTTTACGTCACGTTCCCCAAAGAGTGGAAGACGAGTGACCTTTACCGCCTTTTCAGCGCTTTCGGTGAGTGGGCCTCCTCCCTTTCCCTTTACAGCCCTCTCTTTGGGAGACTTGAGGCCATCCATCTGCTCCTCCTTCTCTTTTCTTGCAGGCAACATCCAGGTCTCCTGGATCGATGACACGTCCGCCTTTGTCTCGCTCAGCCAGGCAGAACAAGTCCAGATCGGTAAGCCTTATAAAACAGGGCCTCCTTTATTTGGAAAGTGGCACTTTTGTCTCTTCAAGGACAAAAAGAAAAATAAACTAAAATTTATACACACAAATGAGCATTCTAGCATTTTTTAACAAACATAAAATGAACAAGTACACACACATCTACAATAATAACACAACTAACTAAGAGAAAAACTAAACGCAGGAAGTAGAAAACGAAAAGCCACAAAACTAATCTACAAACCTCTTACTGCAGGCTGGTTTTTAATCTCTGTTCTGTTTCAATGCTGTTATAATGTATAGTCACTTATAATAACATCCTGCTAATTCCTAAAGACCCCAATCAAGAAATGTCCCTCTCAGTAAGTCCCAATCTTGCTTGTTGTTGGATGAATATATCCCTTTATCAGCTTAGCTAATGTGTCCATCTCTATATTCATGAATTTTCATCAGCTGTTGTATTCATTCTTGTCTTTCATTCTCTGTATTATTATTATATCATATTATATTATATTTGTTATTTTATTATATTTTATATGATTATACTATTATTTTATTTTACTGTAGTGTTGTAGTACTATTATATTATCATTATTTAGTTTTGTTATTATTATAATTATATTTTATATTATTATAATTTATTTTTGTTATTTTTATTACATTTTATATTATTATACTATCATTTTATTTTACTATATTGTTGTAGTACTATTATATTATCATTATTTAGTTTTGTTATTGTTATTATATTTATTATTACTATATTTTATATTATTATATTATTTTTGATATTTTATTACATTTTTTATAATACTATCATTTTATTTTACTATATTATTATATTACTATTATATTTATTATGTCATTTTGTTATTGTTTTATACTTATTGTTGTTGTTATATTTTATATTATTACTATTATTTTTATTATTTTACTATATTATTATTATTTGTGTCCTGCTTTTTCTCTCTAACAAAGCGACTCAAAGCGGCTCACATCCCTTCTGTTTTTCTCTTCCCCTTTGTACGCCAGTCTTGTTTCCCAATCTTTTCCCAATACAACCCATTGATAATAAAGACTCAGGTCCCCGATCGGCTGTGTTGTAAAGTTCACCGTTACATCTCTATGAAGCTTTCTCTCTGACTGATCCCATGAGAATCCAGCGTTGTAGATTTGGGATCCGGACTTTGTCCCTTTGGGGTCTTAGCTCTCCCCAATTTTGTATCATCTGCAAATGGGACTGGCTTGCCATTGTCCCATTCATGGGAGCAGAGCCCTTTGTAATGAATGGCTCCTCCACCTTCCTTGCAGCTGTCAACACCAGCAAATATGCGGAAAGCTATCGGATCCAGACCTATGCTGAATATGTAGAGAAGAAGCGCGAGGAGAAGCGGCCAGCAAAGCGGAAGTGGGCCGAAGACGGATGGAAGGAGTCTGAGGGCAAGCGCCTCAAGACCCAGGCCACCCCGTATGGCACGGTCCAGGGCCGGTATTACAACCCCAACAGGTGAGTTTATGGCACGCATGGACAAACTTCGGCCATCCTCCAGGTGTTTTTGACTTAAACTCCCACCATTCCTAACAGCTGAAAGGCTATTGGGAATTGTGGAAAGTGGAGTCCAAAACACCCTGGAGGAGGGCCAAATTTTGCTCATGCTTGCTTTAGAGCACGGAAGCAGACCCACCCTCTTTCACTCAATTAAGACAGTATAACACACTGTATTATATCCCACTCTCGTAAACTTCTCTAAAGTTACGGATGTAAATACACAAAGACATTCTTGTGCCTCCATCAACAATTCAGTAATTTATTCAGAGACAAAATATGACTCTTCAAAAGATAGTTGCATTTCTTCTGAAAGGACATTTTCACATTTTGTATAGGCAGTTATGCAGTGAAATGATATCATGTCATCAAACATATCTGGAGCCCCTGGTGGTGCAATAGGTTAAACCCTTGTGCTGGCAGGATTGCTGACCGAAAAGTTGGCAGTTCGAATCTGAGCAGCGGGGTGAGCTACCATCAGTCAGCTCCAGCTTCCCATGCGGGGACGTGAGAAAAGCCTCCCACAGGATAGTAAAAAATCCAGGTGTCCCCTGGGCAATGTCCTTGCGGACGGCCAATTCTCCCACACCAGAAACGACTTGCAATTTCTCAAGTTGCTCCTGACATGAAAAAAAAAATAAAATTAAAAAAATGCAAAAAAAAAAAAAAACCCAGAAAACCCCAGCATTTACAGGAAATGGAATTGTAATAGAATATAGTTTATTAATACATCTATAAATACATAGATGTTACAATATGTGTGCATTTAAAACATGCCTAGAAAGACCCAAGTTGGAAATAAATGCATGCAACATTTCATTTACCGGACTAACACGAGTTTTGTGCGTCATCGAAGCTAAGGCGCACCTTAATTTTCAAAACCATGAAACCAAAAAGAAGTATTGTTGCTGAATGTAATGCGATCGAGATAGATAGATAGATAGATAGATAGATGGCACCCTGGTGGCACAGCAGGTTAAACCACTGAGCTGCTGAGCTTGTTGACTGAAAGGTTGCAGGTTCGAATCTGGGAAGCAGCGTGAGCTTCCACTGTCAGCCCCAGGTTTTGCTAACCTAGCAGTTCGAAAACATGCAGATGTGAGTAGATCAATAGGTACCACTTCTGTGGGAAGGTAACAGCGCTCCATGTAGTCATGCAAGCCACATTACCTTTGAGGCATTTACAGACAATGCCGGCTCTTCTCCTTAGCAATGGAGATGAGCACCACCCCTCAGAGTCGGACATGACTGGATTTAATGTCAGAGGAAACCTTTACCTTTACACACACAAACACATCTCTCCCCCCCCCCCCCTCTCTATATATGTATGTATGAATGAGATAGGTATAATATCATAGATTTGGAAAGGACCCCCAAAGGCCATCCAGTCCAGCCTTCTTCTGCAAGGCCGGCAGGCACCATTAGAGAAGATTTATCTCCCTTCCTGTTGTCTCAGCCCTGTTCTTAACTGTGATTCATTTGCAGGTCGGATGTTTGTAACTCAAGGACTGTCTGTACTCTTAAGATGGCCAGAAATATTCTTAATACACACTGGAAATATATGGGATTTGGGGAAGACTGTACATTGGGTGCAGCTTAACCTTTGTGTGGCTTCGGCTTTCCATTTCTTCCAGCTTCACAGCAAGCAGCACAGCAGGAAAGAGGAGCATGAGCCCTATCCAGGAGGAAAGCGGCTGTGGAGACGGAGAGGAAGAAGAGGAGGAAGAAGAAGAAGACGAAGAAGAGGAGGATGAGGAAGAGCAGGACTCCACTGATGCCAACACAGACTCTGTCACCCAAGAAGGGAAGAAGAAGGCCAAGCGGTTTAAGAAAGCCAAAATAGAGCCGGACTCACCAGGTGAGTGGGAGCCAGAACAGGGCAGGGCTATTATTAAACAGAAGCTGGATGTCCACCCGTAGGGAAGGCTTGGCTGGTGCTTTCCTTTATGGGAGAAGGGGGTTGGGCTGGATGGCCTTTGGGTGTCCCTTCCAGCTCTAGGATTCTATGGTTCTGTTGTTGTTGTTATGGTTATGAAGAGGCTGGGCTTTCATCTGTGGGGAGGGCTTGACTGGTGCCTTCCTTTATGGCAGAAGAGGGTTGGGTTGGATGGCCTTTGAGTGTCCCTTCCAACTCTAGGAGTCTATGGTTCTATTATTATTATTATTATTAAACAGAGGCTGGATGTCCACCTGTAGGAAAGGCTTGGCTGGTGTCTTCCTTTATGGCAGAAGGGGATTGACCTAGATGGCCTTTGGGTGCCTCTTTCATCTCTAGGATTATATGGTTCTATTATTCTTTATTATTATTATTATTATTATTATTATTATTATTATTATTATTATGCAGGTGCTGGATGTCCATCTGTGGGAAGGGCTTAGCTAGTGCCTTCCTTTGTGGCAGAAGGGGGTAGAGCTAGATGGCCTTTGGGTGCTCCTTCCATCCCTAGGTTTCGATTCCCCTTGGCCTTGTTGTCCAGCTGTGGGAAGGGCTTGGCTGGTGTCTTCCTTAATGGCAGAAGGGGGTTGGGCTGGATGGCCTTTGGGTGCCTCTTTCATCTAAAGGATTATATGGTTCTATTATCTATTATTAATATTATTATACAGGTGCTAGATTTCCATCTGTGGGGAGGGCTTGGCTGGTGTCTTCCTTTATGGCAGAAGGGGGTTGGGCTGGATGGCCTTTGGGTGCCTCTTTTATCTCTAGGATTATATAGTTCTATTTATTATTATTATTATTATTATTATTACTATTATTACTATTATTATTATTATTATGCAGGTGCTGGATGTCCATCTGTGGGGAGGGTTTGCCTGGTGTTTTCCTTTATAGCAGAAGGGGGTTGGGCTAGATGGCCTTTGGGTGCCCCTTCCAGCTCTAGGATCTTATGGTTCTGCTGTTGTTATTATTTATTTATTTATTTTGGTTGCTTCTACCCCGCCCTTCTCACCCCGGGGGGGGGGGGGGGGAACTCAGGACGGCTTACAAAAGCGAGGCACAATTCGATGCCTGCGTCACATAACAGCAAAAGACAATAACATCATTTAACAACAGCAATTCTAATAATAACCACAATTACCATAAAGACAATAATTATTATGGGTAAAAACAACCATAAAACCAATAAAAGCAATAAAAATCCATACAAACCTCCTTGATGGTCAGCATTTCACAATCTCATAGTTAAATTCCAATCCCACAATTGTCAGTCCTTTTAGTCCTATCCATCTGGTTTCCATATCTAATTGTCAGGTTGCCCAAAGGCCTGGTCCCACAACCACGTCTTTACCTTCCTCCTGAAGGTGAGGAGGGATGTTGATGCCCTGATTTCCCCCGGGAGTGAGTTCCACAAGTGAGGGGCCACCACCGAGAAGGCCCTGCTCCTCGTCCCCACCAGCCTTGCTTGTGATAGCGGTGGAGTCGAGAGTAGGGCCTCCCCGGATGATCTCAAATTATTGTTCTGCAGAGGCTGGATGTCCATCTGTGGGAAGGGCTTGGCTGGTGTCTTCCTTTATGGCAGAAGGGTGTTGGGCTACATGGCCTTTGGGTGTCCCTTCCATCTCTAGTATCCTATGGTTCTGTTGTTGTTATTGTTCTGCAGAGGCTGGATGTCCATCTGTGGGGAGAACTTGACTGGTGTTTTCCTTTGTGGCAGAAGGGAGTTGAGCTGGATGGCCTTTGGGTGCCCCTTCCATCCCTAGGTTTCGATTCCCCTTGGCCTTGTTGTGCCTCCACTTATTCTCCACCTTAATGATCTCTTTGTTGTGCTTCTTTTAGGCAAAGACCTTCCAACTTCCTTCCCGGCTGGGATCTTTGATGTCCCGGACACTTGGTAGCCACAGTCTCCCCTCCTGGCCTCTGCTTCGGGAAATGGGCCGGCCCCATGGAGAGAGGGGTCTGGCTGCGAATCTGGATCCCTTCAGGCCCCGGTTTGATTCTTCCAACTGCCTCCTGGACCTTTGCGGCCATTTCCTTCAATGTCCGTTTCCTTCGAACCCTTTCGGTCCCGAAACCGGAGCGGTCAGTCCCATATCCGGACTTTGATGTGGAATTATGACCTTTCCTTGACCTTTCCCATTTTGGAGAGATTCCCCTTTTTGCGTCCTTTATTTCCCGAAGGAGAGAACAACAACGTCTTTCCTTCCTTCCTTTCATTCATTTCAACAGAAACAAGAACTCTTGACTTTGGGTTTGATATTTAACATGTTTTCTTTTTTTTTCTATCATGGAAAACCAGAATTGAAAACACATTTAAGAAAAAAAAATGATGTATTTCCATAAAATGAAAATTAAAGGATTTTTTTTTTCCTTAGGAGTCGGGCTTTTGAGAGTGTTTGCAAACCCAAAACCGCATCTACATTGTAAGATTTGATGCGGTTTGAGAGCAATATAATAATAATAATAAAAAAATCAGGGTATAAATCAGGCATAAGCAAACTTGGGCCCTGTGTCTTGGACTCCAACTCCCAGAATTCCTAGCAGCCTCGACCCTCTGCTGCTTTAAAATGTTAGAATGTTGAGGCTGGCCAATCAGAAACCATATGCAAATGAGTAGGTCAAGATAGCTCATGCATTGGCCAACTTGGGCCCTGGAGGTGTTTTGGACTCCAACTCCCAGAATTCCTAGCAGCCTCAGGCCCCTTCCTTTTCCCCCTCAGCCGCTTAGCGGCTGAGGGGGAAAAGGAAGGGGCCTGAGGCTGCTAGGAATTCTGGGAGTTGGAGTCCAAAACACCTCCAGGGCCCAAGTTTGCTTATGCTTGCTAGAAATACATATAATGGTGATAAAAATATTTTTGCCTTCCTTTACTTGTCTTTGAGAATCTCCGAACTCTAAATCCCAGCAATTCAGCCATGGTGGTTAAAGCGGTATCAAACTGCATTAATTCCACAATGTAAACACATCAAAAGTGTCATTGAAACAAAGCATTCTGCACTAAACTGGAGAAATAAAACTATAAATGAGCACAAAGTTGGTGCAGACTGGTCCTAAGAATGGATTAGGGAAAATCCCACCCGACACGTGTCGTTTTTTTTTTTGTAACGTGAGAATAGGAAACATGCGTGTTTCGGCTGAAATGGCCCTAAAAATGAGCCCCTCCCGCTTCCCCGCGATCTCCGCCCCCCGGAATGAGAGGCATGCGGACGAGAGAGGCTTATCGCGATTCCATCGCGAGCGAGGCACGGACGGGGTTCGAACCCGTGATCTTCGGTTTACGAGACCGACGCCTTACCACTTGGCCACCGCGCCTGCGTTGAAGGGGCCGCCTCGCTCCCTTCTAGGCTGGCGCCGCTCCCGACGTGATGGAGCGCGTTCTCGCCCGCGCCTGCGCACAAGCTGCTAGTCGCTTGGTAAGAAAGGTTCAGAGATGCCCGACTGCGCACGCGCATAAAGAAGTCCTTTCCTCCCTCTCGTTCCCTCACCGCAAGATACAACTACGCATGCGCCTCGTTTCACTTTTCCTTTGAGTATCTTTGTGTCTTAGTTTTTGTAACTGTTCAGCTTCCTTTGGATTAGCAGGAAGGGGGTCTGAAACAGAAATATATTGCTGTAGATATATAAAAATATAGAAATATAGATATATAAAAATATAGAAATATAGATATATAAAAATATAGATTTTTTTATTTACAAAAAACAAAACAGAATTGGGAAATGTAACTTCTTGGCTGGTTGGGGGATGATGGGAATTGTAGTCCACAAAAGTAAACTTTCCAAGCTCTAGTCAAAAGATAAAAATGATACAAAGGGCTTGGAAAAGTTACTTCTTGGGATCATAGTCCCCAAAAATGAACTTTCCAAGCCCTAGTTAGGAAACAAAAATAATACAGAGGACTTGGAAAAGTTACTTCTGGATGAAGGGAAATGTAACTTCTTGGCTGGTTGAGGGATTATGAGGGATCATGAGAATTATACAAAAAACTAAAACAGAATTGGGAAATGTAACTTCTTGGCTGGTTGGGGGATGATGGGAATTGAAGTTTACTGTTTGCATTTTCGGTTGTGTTTTGGTTTTATTTTTATTGTAATTTGTTGTTCGGGCTTGGCCTCATGTAAGCCGCTCCGAGTCCCCACTGGGGAGATGGTGGCAGGGTATAAATAAAGTTTATTATTATTATTATTATTATTCCACAAAAATAAACTTTCGAAACTCTAATTAGTAAACAAAAAATAATACAAAAGAGCTTGGAAAGGTTACTTCTTCTGGGTTAAGGGAAATGTAACTTCTTGGCTGGTTGGGGGATGATGGGACTCATAGTCCATGAAAGTAAACTTTTAAAGCTCTAGTTAGAAAACAAAAATAACACAAAGATCTTGGAAAAGTTACTCCTTCTGGATTAAAAGCAATGGCCTTGTTTGAATGGCCTCTCTGGAGAGTTTGACTCCATGTTTAACCCAACGGGAGAGTACCATGCTCTCAGCCCTAGGAAAAAAACGTTATTGGGTTACCATGAACCAGAAACTATTTGTAGGCACCTCAATAACAACAACAATGCTGAGCGTACAGAGCTTTATGGTGTTTTGGACTTCAACTCCCACTATTCCTAGCAGTCTCAGGCCCCTTCCTTTTCCACCTCAACCACTGATGCGGCTGAGAGGGAAAAGGAAAAGGCCTGAGGCTGTTAGGAATGGTGGGAGTTGAAGTCCAAAACACCTGGAGGGAGGGCCTAAGTTGGCCCATGCCTGATATATAATGATGATAAGGGTATTGTGTTTTACCCCACTTCAAGCTGTTAAGAGAGGCAAGTAAGAAATAATAATAATACTAATAATAAAGCAGCTCTGGCGGGATCCCTCATAATTACGGTTCTAATTGAAATCATCAAAATGATGAGCTTTGCTTCCATGGCTATATGTGTTTAATAGTTTTTCCTCCATTTCATTTCATTCCTTTCATTTCATCCCTTCTTCCTGTCAGCTGGATCCTTGCAGGAGAGTTGTCTTTACAAAAGGGAGAGCTCCCTTCCCGCTGCTACAAAGGTGTTTCCCGTGTGCTTCATTTGCACCTGGTGGTCTTTCTCTCGAAGCGGGCCACACGTGGCACCCGGTGGCCATTCATCTCCAGGATCCAACTGGGCAGCGACCAGCAGACGGTCTTGACGGCTGAGCCGCTGTCATCCAGAGGCATGCAGACATAGCAGAAGGGCCGGCGGGACCGGGACCCAGACCGAGAGGTTGGGCGGTCACTGCGGTGGGGATGGCGGTGACGATGACCCTTGGCCTTTCCATCCAGCCCCATGTCAAGGTCCAGCCGGGCCCCTTGTTTTGGCTGCAACGTGGTATCCAGCTTCTTCTGGAGGTGCAGGTTGAGCTTCTCCTTGGCCAAGTCCAGCTGCAGCATGAGGCTGGCCCTCACAATGGTGGCATCTTTTGGACGCTTGGACACTTCCTCTGTCCCAGGTCTCAGGACAGCCTTGAGGGACGGTGGCCTCTTCGGCTGCTTTAGGGGTCCTCCATCCTCCTTGATCTCGGATCTGTCCTCATCTTGATCTCTTTGGCTGAAGGGAAGTGGTGGAGGCACTTCACCAGACCTTGCAGGCTCCATCTGTTTCAGGAACATTGTGGTTTCCTCTGTCCCCATTGTTTGACCACTATCCACTCCAGGCAGGGCCTCTCCGGCCACCATTTGTGGGGGGACAGCACAAGTCAAATGTTGTTCTGGCTCCATCCCTGACTTTTCCTCATGTCCAGTCACTTCTTCAGGAGGCTTTGGGCTTTCCACAGAGGAAGACAGGAGACCCTCCTTGGACTTTTGGTCTTCAGCCTCTTGCATCTCCTCTGGATGTTGCTCTTCCATTTTGACCAGCTGTCCCTCTTGCATCATCTCCAGATGTTCTTCTTTCATTTCCTCTTCCAGTAGTTGGGCAGGTCCTTCTGTGGTTTCTTCAGCAAACACCAACTGAGAGGAAGGCGGCAAACCAAGTGGCATTTGTGACCCCGGGGCCACAAGAATTTGCCCCGAAAGCTGAGCCTCCACCATCCCTTTTTTGGCCAAGGCAGGGGTCTTCTGTTCCTCAGTAGCACCACTGGGCTCGCGGAATGGTATGGGGAGCCTCCACACATAGACCAGGTACTTGTGTTTGATGTTGAGGTCAAGGAGGCATAGGACCTCTTTGGCGATGAAAGGCAGGGTAGCTTGCTTCGCGCGGGGGACCTTGTTACCCAGGCGGATGGTCTTGGGCAGCGGGCGGCAGGAGAAGCGGCTGAAGGTGTGGAAGGAGCCCTCCACGATTTCGGGAAAGCCCCCCCTCTTGATTTCAAGCATCTTCGCCGTGATGTGGAACACGATCCGCTTGAGTTCGTCCGGCTGCATCGAGAGGAGGACGTACTTCCTCTTCAGAACTTGAGGCGACATCATTGCGGCACTAGGTTTCTTAATGGAAGAGGTGACTCTCCCTGCTTCCGTCGCCTGACGTAAGACGTAATGTTCCCTTTCTTTGAGAGGTTTCTGCCAAGGTTTGCCATAGATCTCCTTGACATTTCTGCGTGCCAAAAGAAGGCTAGCCGGACTCCTGGCACAGATGGGCATTAACCCCTTTGCTGACCGCTCCATTGGGCTGAAGTCCCCCATGGAGTGGAAATGCTGCAGTGACCGCACCACAACCGTGGGCACCCCACACTGATGCTGCACCATTTTCTTTTTGACATGGTACTCCAGGAGACCCAGAATTCCCTCGTCCATTTTGTCCACAATTAAGGCATTCGGGTCAAAATCCGACGGAGCCGAAGTGGTGCGGACGGCTACATTCCAGCCAAAATGTCCAGTTGGTGGAAAGGCCTTCAGTCTCGGAGTTCTCTCCACCTTCGAATCCCCTTCGGCGTTTACTATTCGGCCTAGCAAGGCTAGCATGTTGCGTTTGTTGCCTCCTTCTTCCTCAGTTAATATTGGGGGCTTTTCTCCATCTGGGGGCACCATGCGGATTTGGAAGGATTTCTCCACCAAAAAGACCCCATCGTCTTTCTGAAATGCTGAGCTGTGGACAAAGATTTGTGCAAATGAAGGCACGCGTTTCTCTGGAAGGGGTTTCTCTGGAAGGCGTTTCTCTGGATGGTGTTTTTCTGGAAGGCGTTTCTCTGGCTTTTCACATATTTTTGAGCATTCTGTTATTTCTCTTGTTTGGGGCTCAGGCTCTTCCACCTCAGGCTCTGGCCTTTCAAATATCTCTAAGGACTCTTGTATTTGGGGCACAGACTTTTTCACGTCAGGGTATCTATGATATACAGGGGAGGAGGGTTCCTGCTCGATTTTATGTGATCTGTGAGCATCTACTTCGGAGGACAGATCAAACGTTTTGCTTTCCAGCTCTTCCAAGGAATCGGAGACCATGCATGAAGAGTCCACTGTGGTCACCGTCGGAAATAGTCCACAACTGGTCTGAACCGCCAGATTTTTCAATTGGATTGAAGAGGAGGATGAGGAAGAAGAAGATGATGATGAAGAGAGGATTCTCGGAATGACGAGAGGATATTTCCTTCTGTAATTCGATTTGTTGACATTTTGGAGCCTGGCTCCGGAAATATGACAGATCACCGAAGAAGAGCGCCGTCTCCTGCGAATTGGCTCAAATCTGCAAGAAAAACAATAGGAAGAAGAGATTTTCGTACATGGTAAAAGTATCCTAATCTATCCAAACGGTTACATAGGGAATTTTTTTTTTCGTGTCGGGAGCAAATGGAGAAACTGCAAGTCGCTTCTGGTGTGAGAGCATTGGCCATCTGCAAGGACGTTGCCCAGGGGATGTCCGGATGTTTTTGATGTTTTGCCATCCTTTTTGGGAGATTTCTCTCATGTCCCCGCATGGGGAGCTGGAGCTGACAGAGGGAGCTCATCCGCACTCTCCCCAGATTTGAACCTGTGACCTGTCGGTCTTCAGTCCTGCCAGCACAGGGGTTTAACCCACTGCACCACTGGGGGCTCCACAGGGCTACTAAATGACGTGGAGAAGAACTGAGTTAGGAATTGAGTTTTAAAAATACAGGAGTTACTTTGAAGGATGAGAAAGAGGTTTCACCTACCTTGCAAATCTGGGAATTAGTGGTTCCCCACAGATACACAGAGAGTCTGTAAGAAAGGAAAGGGAAAAAAAACAGAGATCAATGGTTATTATTTAACAAAATTAGTGGTAGGTCTGAGTGATCAAATTGTTAACAGAGAGCCAATGTGGTGTCGTGGCTGGAGCAGCTTGGGTCAGTGATATGGAACTCTGGAAGTTATAGTTTGCGGAGGCCCCAATGCTCTTTGGCAGAGAAGACCTCAAACCTTGACAATGGCAGCCAGATAAGAGGAAAAAGGAACATACCTCTTTTCTGTGGGATTTGGAAGTCCACTTCTCTCTGTGTCTCAGGCTTTGGCTGCAGAGAGAAGTAGGAGAGAAATAATGGTCTGTGTCATCTGCCTGTCTCATCTATGCATGCATGCATGCATCTATCTGTCTATCTATCTTCCATCCATTCATCCATCGTTCTGCCTGCCTCATCTATCTATCTATCTATCTATCTATCTATCTATCTATCTATCTATCTATCTCTCCATCCATCCATCCATCCATCCATCCATCCATCCATCCATCCATCATTTGTTTGCCTCATCTACCTACGACTTATTATCTGCCTGCTCTATCTATCCATCCACCCATCATTTGCCTATCTCAGGTAGATGTTAGATAGATCTATAGCTATCTACCATTTGCTTTCTCTATTTTCCATCCATTCATCCATCCGTCCTTTTGCCTCATCTCTCTATCTATCTATCTATCTATCTATCTATCTATCTATCTATCTATATATCTATCTATCTATCTATCTATCCACCCTACTACCTACCTACTACTTATTTGCCTGCTCTATCTATCCATCATCCATCCATCCATCCATCCATCCATCCATCCATCCATCCATCCATCATCTGCCTGCCTCAGATAGATCGATCTACCGGTATGTTGTTTATTCATTCAGTCTTCTGACTCTTCCTGATCTCACCACCCCGAGTCAAGCCAGTCACTTCAAGGATAACCTCCATCCATCCTGCCCTTGGTCGGCCCCTCTTCCTTTTTCCTTCGTTTTCCCCCAGCATCATTGTCTTCTCCAAGCTTTCCTGTCTTCCTGTTATGTGACCAAAGTACTTCATCTTTGCTTTTAATATCCTTCCCTCCAGTGAACAGCTGGGCATTATTTCCTGAAGTACAAACTGATTCGATCTTCTTGCGGTCCAAGGAACTCTCAGAATTTTCCTCCGACATTACAGTTCAAAAGCGTCTATCTTCCTTCGCTCAGCCTTCCTTATGGTCCAGCTCTCTCATCCATCTATTTACCTTTTCCTTGCCCTATCAACTTTACCTACCTACCTACCTACCTACCTACCTACCATTTGCCTGCTCTATCTATATATCAATCTATCAATCTATCTATCTATCTATCCATCCATCCATCCATCCATCCATCCATCCATCCATCCATCCATCCATCCATCCATCCATCTATATCATCTATCTATCTATCTATCTATCTATCTATCTATCTATCTATCTATCTATCTATCCATCCACCTATCTGCCTGCCTGCCTGATCCATCCATCCACTTGCCTGCATCATCTATCCCTCTCTACTAACCATTTGCCTGCCCCCCCCTCTCTCTATATATACATATATATATATCTACCTCTGGCGGGGTCCCTTTGGTCCAGGTCTGGGCCCACACCCAGAGGAGGAGGGCAGCAACTCCGGCCAGGCGCAGAGCCCATTGGGACTGGGAGGAGGCCCAGCAGAAGGCCTGCGGGTAGCCAAAGGTGTTCTGGAGCTGGACCCACTTGACTGGTGGGCTATGCCAGGGAGGGGGTGCCCGTCGCTCCCAGTCCCCACTCAGGTCCTCCCGCAGGAACAGCGAGCTCAGCACCAGTGCCCCATAGGCCAAGCGCATGATGGTGGGCAAAGGCAAAGCGGGGGGCTATGGGCAGAGCATGGCCGCAGCAGTCAACAAAGGGCTCCCCAAAAGCCAAGGAGGCAAGGCCTGGCCAAGGAGACACAGCCCCCTCCGTGGCAACGAGTGACCACATTGTGACACAATGGAAATGTGGGCATGGGGTCTCCCCCTTAAGGCAGAGGGGATCCTGTTGAAGCGATGCTTTTGGACAAGGAAGGAGTGAAGAACCACAAAGGAGTTTGCCTTTTAATAGGCTTGACAACCACTTCTTATTACACAATGTAACACAATTTTTGTTCCTGGGTTATTTGTGTCATTTCCTAATTTGCTCTATCGTAAAAAAGTGGGAAAAGTATATTAAATGGCAAAAACTTCGCAACGGGGACATCCTACAACACATTTTGCTATAGTTTTGCAATGAGTATCTCATAGAGTCTCAACCTATTCAACACAGTTTGGGACAGCCACAAAAACAACAACGTTTCTGCAATAGAACAACTACTTTCAAATCAAGGACCGCACAATTAAACAGGAAATAACACATTCAAACCAGGAAATGAAAATGTTACAAATTTTGTTACATACTGTTATAAGAGATGCCATTTATTTCAGGACCGAAAACCTTGAGTTTCCATACTCGGATGAAATCAGATTAGAAATAATAAAAAGTAGTGGTAGCAATAAGGGCCTCCATGGTGGCGCAGCAGGTTAAACCACTGAGCTGCTGAACTTGCTGGCTGAAAGGTTGGTGGTTCGAATCCAGGGAGCGGGATGAGCTCCCGCTGTTAGGCCCAGCTTCTGCCAACCTGGCAGTTTTGAAACATGCAAATGTGAGTAGATCAATAGGTACTGCTTCTGTGGGAAGGTAGCAGTGCTCCATGCAGTCATGCTGGCTATATGATCTAGATGTCTACGGACAACGCCAGCTCTTCAGCTTAGAAATGGAGATGAGCACCAATCCCCCAAGTTGGACATGACTACACTTTTCTTTTGTGTCAAGAGCGACTTCTGCTTCTGGTGTGAAATAATTGGCTATCTGCAAAATGTTGCCAAGGGGGTGCCTGGATGTTTTTGATGTTTTACCATCCTTGTGGGAGGCTTCTCTCAACATCCTCGCGTGGGGAGCTGGAGCTGACAGAAGGAGCTCATCCATGCTCTCCCCAGATTCGAACCTCCTGCAGGCATA
Source organism: Anolis sagrei (assembly GCF_037176765.1). Classification (NCBI taxonomy): domain Eukaryota; kingdom Metazoa; phylum Chordata; class Lepidosauria; order Squamata; family Anolidae; genus Anolis; species Anolis sagrei. The sequence goes on along the minus strand of NC_090035.1, from coordinate 14,182,383 downwards.
AGGGTTTAACCCATTGCACCTCATAGTGCATCTTCATGTCCTTTCCGCAACCTTCAGGTCAGCAGTCCTGCCGGAACAAGGGTTTAACCCATTCCACCACTGGGGGCTCCACGACGAGATTTAATGTCGGGGAAAACCTTTACTTAATAATAATATGTCCCTTATTTGATTGGCAGATGTCTCTTATTATATCTTCAAGGAAAGAATATCCACAAATAAGTTCGCTTTTTAAATAGGGCTGTTAACTGTTTCTTATGGATGCCACTTATTTCAGGGATGGAAATCTTGGGTCTCAATCCTCATAAAATTGATATAATTTATTTATTATTTATTTACCACTTTTGTATATCACTTTTCTCAGCCTGGAGGCTACTCAATGACAAGAACAACAACATGTCCTTTATCTTATTGTGATACCTTCCTTATTATAAGGCAGTGGATTTTTTTTACCAGGAACCACTCTCCAACATTAGTACCCAAAGGGTTACAAATCAGTTTTTGATCAACTTTAGATTTGGTTTGGTTATTTGGGGTGCTGATTCAGAAAATTGCATCAGCTCTAGTTTCTGATACAGAACATATGCCATTCATTAGTTGTCGTCTGCTTTCCCACAGAAAATCATATTTAATAAGCCTTGGCGCTATAAGGTTTTGTGAGACCAGTCGCTCTCGTTGCATCAGTGTAGTAATGGTGAGGCCATGGACCATATTTGAGTTATTGCAGACCACTGGTGGTCCACGGACCACAGTTTGGGAATCAAGGTTATAAGGGGTGGACAGAAATCTTGGGTCTCAATTCTTATGAGAAAAAAGGCAGAAATCATCACACATTGCAACAACAAACAGCAAGGGAAGAGTCTCCACATCAAAGCAGGAAAAGTATAAATAGCTTGGGTTTTTATTTCAGCAACAATTCTTTCCATAACAAAGTCGTAATCCTTTGCAAAGTGTCAGAAACTGGTCTCTGCCAGCAACAGTGCAAAATACTCAGGAAAGTACAGCCTCTCAGCCTTTCTTTTTCCTGGGCTGCAATGCCTGATTGTTGGATGATGGGAGTTGCGGTCCCAAATAACCATTCTTTAAAAACCCTGTCACTTCTCCAAGTGCTGCAGATGGAGCTGAAGGAGGTGAAGGCATGTGTCTCCCGCTCTGCATGCAAATTTGTGCAACACACAACTGAGTCCCGGATATCGCAATATTGGGATTTTTCCAGGTGAATTCACATGATCGGGCCCCCAAACTGTCCAAACTGGGGAGTCCTATCTTAGAAGGCACGATTGGTGAGAACTGGGGCACAGCCTATTTAAAGGAAGCAAAGAAGACCCTCCAGAAAAGACGGGTTGGGTCAATGAGGCAGCTGCCTCATCCCTCTCCAGGATCTGTAGTGCTAGGCCTTGCCCTGGACCCAATCCCAGCTGAGTATCCCGAAGGAGCAGAGAAACGGAGAAGAGAAAGGAGCCAAAGAGACCCAGGAAAAGGGGTTTTTTGGGGGGGAGCCAGGGAGAAGATGCCCCTGTGACCTCAGCCCCTTCTTCGGTGGTTCTCCCAAAGGCCTCTGTGGGATGGAGAGGTCTAGGATGCCAAGGGCAGGGTCACGTCTGCGCCAAAGGCACCTCCTCAATGCCTTCCTTGCCCAGGCGGTAACGGGCCAGGTCCTTCCGGGTCACCAGACCCACCACCTGCAACCAGGGGAGATGGAATATATTATTATCATAATCCTCATCACCATCACCACCATCATCACAGTAGACCAGTTTCCCAAACTTCCCATGTTAGGGACACACTTTTGAGACAGGCCTCCTTTCACGGCACAGTCATTCAGTTTTACTAGCAAATCAGAGTAAAGTAAGTTTTCCCCTTGACATTAAGTCTAGTAGTGTCCGACTCGGGGGGGGGGGGGGGTGGTGGTGCTCATCTTCATTTCTAAGCTTAGAAATGCCAAAGAGCCGGCGTTGTCCGTAGACACTTCCTGGTCATGTGGTCAGCATGACTGCATGGAGCGCCGTTACCTTGACTCAAATTTGCATGTTTCTGAACTGCTAGGTTGGCAGAAGCTGGGGCTAACAGCAGGAGCTCATCCTGCTCCCTGATTCGAACTACTGACCTTTCAGTCAGCAAGTTCAGCAGCTCGGCGGTTAAACCTGCTGCACCATCAGGGGTTTAAACCAACCCCTTATAAGATTTTCATACAAATTATTATATTATATTTTCATCATTACTGCATTTTCCCTTGCACTTCTGATGTCCTACAGTTGATTCTTGTGTTGTTTCCTCTAACCGCTCCATGGGGTTCATCACAAACATCATTGTCCACAGATGTTCTTTTCTTAATTAGAAACTTATCGATTTAACTGTTAATTGTTCAAATTATAAAAGCTATAACGGTACCCACAGCATCACCACCCCACTTCTCTCAGGAATAAACCTTTCTGGAGGTTTATAAAGAGAGGCTGGATGTTTGTTTGTGGGGAGGGATTTGACTGTATCTTCCTGCCCGACCCAAGGGGGTTGGACTGGATGCCCTTTGAGGGTCTCTTCCATACTTCCCTTCCCCCCACCCCAGTCCCCTATTGGGGGGGAGCATTATTTGTGCAACACACCTGTAGTAGACCCTCTGCAGGAGACCCTCATGTCTAGACACCTTCTGCCCCAAGACTGCCCCTCCTGCAATGCTAAGGAAGGTGTGTGTTGAGCCCTCACCTGCCTTGGGCCCTTACCTGGTTGTGCTTGTCCACCACCACAAGGTGCCGCAGGCCCAGGGCCCGGAAGAGCTTGAAGACGCGAGGCAGAGAGGCCTCCTGCAAAGGGACAGATGGACAAATGGATGGTTGCAGCCAAAGCACAGCCCTTATCCAGCCCCAAAGACCACAAGCCTTACCTGTAAGGGGACCCTGACTCTTCTTTCTCCATTGCAAATACGTTACCTGGGAGACCCATCTTTCCCACCCTCTCGGACTCCAAGACCCCTTCTACAAAAAGGGGGACTCTTCCCCTTCTACCTAAAACCCAAGTCTAAACCATGCTTTTTATGCAAAGGAGATATACCCCCTGTTAAAAAAATGCACACAAAAAAATCCAGTCCCTTTAAGGGTGTGTGTCTGTTTTGTTTTCCCAAAGCCCTGGGACTCAGATTTTGGCAGAGGCTCCTCACTTGGGAGGTGATGATGATAGTATTTATGTGTCTCCTACTCTTATCTCCTCATCTGGAGGTGACAATGATAGCATTACTATATCTCTTGTGGAATGATTGTGGAATGCATACTAATTTCAGTACCACCATAAGAAAAAAAACCCCTTATATAAAAATGGGATGCATATATGTGTGTGTGTGTGTGTGTGCATAAATGCATATGTGTGTGTATAAATTTGTGTGCGCAAGCTTGTGTGTGTATATATATATATGTATGTGTGTGATATATTCATGTGTGTGTATATATAGGTGTGTGTATATGTATGTAGGCACACATATATGTGTGTGTGTGCGCACGTGCCTATATATACTCATGTGTGTGCATATATATAGGTTTATGTATATGTATGTAGGCACACATATGTGTGTATGTGCGCACGCGCCTATAAATATTCATGTGTGTGCATATATATAGGTATGTGCATGGGTGCAGGTACCTATATATACACACACATATATACATATTCATGTGTATATTTCTATGTGTGTATATAGATCGATCGAGCGATCGATAGATAGACTGTGTCTAGCTTTATTTCTGTTGGCGGTGCTGAAATTAGCGTATGTCTTACAATCATTGGCGTCTTAGCATCTAAGAAGTATTATTTTTATATATATATATATATATATATATATATATATATATATATCGCCTGCGTTTCTAGGATGCACCCTGTTTGTGGGGGAAAAGGTCTCGCTTCGAATAAAAAAACACATTTGTTATCATAACTATTATTATTACTATTAATATAATTATTTCTATTAGTATTACTATTATTATTACTATTATCATTGTTTGTATTATCATCATCATGATGTTTGTATGGCTAAAAAGATCTGCCTCCGAATAAAAAAATACATTATGATTATTACTATTACTATTATTATTATTATTATTATTATTACTATTATAATTATTTCTATTATTATTACTCATATTTCTGTTATTATTATTACCACTATTGCCACCATTATTATTACCATTACTACTACTGGTATTATTATCATGATTATTATTATTACAATCATCACATTTTTATTCCTATGCAGCATTTGGGGGAATGGAGTTGGTATTATTTGGGTGGGGGACCCCATGTCCATGATCCCGGGGGATGATGGGTGTTGCAATCCCACCTCCCTTTTTGGGCGCACCTGGGGCACAGTGTAGGGCGAGGGGTTCATGAACTCGGAGAGGTCCATCATGCACTGGCGCTCGTCCTGGGAGACGTGGATGGACTGGATGGGCGGGAAGCGGGGGTAAGCGTCCCGGAAGTCCTTCAGCTTCAGCCGGTGCTGCACCAGGCTCAGGTTGGCCCGCTCCACAAAGACCTGCGCAGAGAGAGGGAGAGAAGCCCCAAAGTGTGGAAAATTCCTTTTACGAAATCCCGAAAGGTGAAAAACTATGGCGAAAATGCAACGCTGCATCTCTGACCTTGTGCTTGAGGAGGACGATCAGCTGGGAGCGCAGGATCAGGCCCCGCAAACCTGCCATCTGCAGAGAGAGATAGGGATGCTTTGGGATTGAGGCATACAATTACAGCATATTTACGGTGTTTGGGATTTATAGTTTTGCGGGGAACTCTGCCAGAGAGCTCCAGGTTTCAAGGAAATGTGGATTGAGTCAAGCAGTAGCCCCACTGGAGGGCTGAATGTGGGAGGACCAAGAGTCCGAATTCCTATTTGGGTGACACTCTCTCAGCCTCAGAGGAAAGCCATAGAAACCCTCCATGGACAAACTTCCACAAGAAAACCCAACAATATGTTTGCCTTGGAGGTTGCCATAAGTCGAAAACGACTTCAAGGTGCACAACACCCAAAAGGATTGCTAGGATGTATAAAAAATTTTTTAATTTTAAAAATTTTTTAATTTTTAATTTTAAAGAAGCATTTTTAATCTTTGGTTGATGTTTTGTTTTATTGTATATAGGTTTTGTTTTAATCTGTGTACATACAAAAAAATTAATTATTTTTTAAAAGGTGCATGAGAATTAACACATATACTTCTATTTTCAAAAACCGAAACCCAAAAAAAGTATTTGCTGCTGAATGTGATGCACAGAAGCAAAAAGTGCCCCAAAGGTGCGCATTACAGTTGCTACCTGCTTAGAATTCCTTCTTCAGAAATAAAAGTGTTAGAGTGCCAAAGTTTCCAGCAACAGAAAAGTGCATCTCTGCTGCACAATGAATGCACTTTAACTGCTTTGGTTCAATGCTATGGAGTCATGGGGGATGTAGTTTGACAATGCCTTGAGCCTTCTCTGCCAAAGGATGCTTTGTGGTCATGGTGGTCCACGCTCTCGTTACATCTAGGATAGACTACTGCAACGTACTCTATGTGGGGTTGCCTTTGAAGACTGTTCGGAAGCTTCAAATAGTCCAACAAGCCTTCTCTGCTAAATGATGCTTTGTGGTCACAGTGATCAATGCTCTCATTACACCCAGGATAGACTACTGCAACACACACTACGTGGGTTTGCCTTTGAAGAGTGTTCAGAAACTTCAAATAGTCCAACAAGAGGCAGCCAGGTTAATAACTGGAGAAGGATACAGGGAACACACATCTCCCATGTTACGCTGGCTCCACTGGCTGCCAGTTTGCTATCCGGCACAATTCAAAGTGCTGGCTTTGGCCTATAAAGCCCTAAACAGCCTCAGCCTTGTTTACCTGTCCGAATGCATCTCCCTTTACGAACCACCATGAAGACTAAGATTTTCTGGGGAAGCCCTGCTCTTGGTCCCGCCACCTTCAAGGCGCGTTTGGTGAGGACAAGAGAGGGCCTTCTCAGTGGCTGCCCCTCAGCTATGGAACTCTCTTCCTGGTGAGATTATATCAGCCCCCTCCCTCCTGTCCATCATAAGAAAGGCTGTGGAACCAAGCCTTTGGGGCAATGCAATGAGATAGTTCTTAAGGAACTGACTTTAAAGTGGATATAAGTGATTTTAATGTTTATGTATATTTATGGTTTTATGACCCAGCGTTGAATGTTTGCCGTATATATGTTGTGCTCTGCCCTGAGTCCCCTTCAGGGTGAGAAGGGTGGAATATAAATGTTTCTAATAATAATAATAATCATCATCATCATCATCATCTAGCCAATAATAATAATAATACTATACAGCATATAATAATAATCCAGCATATAATAATAATCCAGCATATAGATCTCATTTGCTGTGACATACTGTGGTTTTATGTCAGTAAAATAATAATAATAATAATAAGAAGAAGAAGAAGAAGAAGCCAATCCATGCATGTATTAATCAGATCTCACTAATAGTAGTAGTAGGAGTAGGAGTATTAATAGTAATAATAAAGGAATCCTGGTCCATGCATTCATTAACAAGGAACAACAACAGCAACAACAAAAATGGAAAGATGGTAAAGACTTAGCTGTGGGACCAAGCCTTTGGGGCAGAGCGATGAGGCAATAATAGGAAACCTACTCCACTGACCGGAGCCAGTATGGTGCCTTGAGATGGTTCTAAGCAGCTGATTTTAAAGTAGATATAATGTGTATATTTATATTTATTTTATGTCTCACCATGGAATGCTTTCCATATATATGTTGTGCTCCACCCTTCGGGGTGAGGAGGGGGGAATATAAATGTTTCAAATAAATAAAAAAATAATTCCCAAACAAACTACAAATCCCAAGAATCCCAGAGCATTGAATCAAAGCAATTAAAGGAGAGATGAGGTCCCTTAAAGGGGAGCTCCTGAAGCTGCTTCCCCTTTGGCTTCGGCTTAGCACTAAGATTTACCGTATTACCTGAATCTAATGTGCTCTCAAATTGTGGAGAGATTATTTAGCCATCAAAAGGTGAACATTAGATTCGAGTAAATAGGATAACTGTTTCCCCCCTTTGCTGACCCCCCAAAACAGGATCTCTTCTCACCTGTTCATGTCCAGGGACGCCTTCGACTACCGGGAAACCGTTGTGATTGGAGGTCCTGTCGCTCAGGACGTCCACGATGGTGCCTACTTTCTCGATCCGTCGCAGGCAAGTGACCGGGGTGCTCATCACTTCTCTATTGGGGGGAGAGGGCAATGTACACATGTGCAGCCCGCCTTCCCACACAAACACATTGGGAGACAGGACCTCTTTGACCCAGGGGGTGGACTCATTCAACCTTCCAGAGCTCAATGGGCTACAAGTCTGAACATGGACAATTTTTCAGTGCAGCTCACAAACATACACATAAACACAAATATAAGCTTTGGACTATATAAGGGAGGGCGAGCACCCCATGGTGTTTTCACCTCACTTTCTGTCCCTATGATTTTGGAAAATATGATTTGTTGTGGAAACACGGATTAGTGAGAAAGCTTCAGTGGAGACCCCTTTCCCCCTGATCATAACTCTTTCAGGAGTGGATTTCCCTTCCGAAGGGGAAATTTCTCTCACTATTTGTTGTCTCAGCCCTGTTCTTAACTAGGAGTCGTTTGTAACTCTTATATACACAGAAAGATAGAAAGGGGCTAATTTTCCAAATGTTGCAATTCCTAGCATTCTTCCTCATTGCTACCTAACAGAGCTGATGGGAGTTGCAGTGTGATAATACTGGGATGATGCCTCCCCTTGCCAATAGCAAACATGAAGGCAACTGAACAATTAGTCCATTGCTAGGAAGAAGGCAAGATAGAGGCAACCATGCTAAGACCCACGAAAGTCCCATGAATGAGGGAATAGGGAGGAGCCAATCCTCCAGGTGTTGCTGTACTACAACTCCCAGCACTATTTTCTTGGAAGGGGTGTGTGCTGATGGAAGTTGTGGTCTCACCTGGCGGTGAAGGAGTGGGAGGTGACAGGGGCCTCCCAATGGAGGAAAGGCACGCTCTGCAGCTGGATGTGCATATCATACAAGCCCTGGAAAGGAAGGGAAAGAAATTCAGTTTCAGAGGAAGAGATGTGGGTGAAACATCTGGAGAGAATGCTTCTGAAACATGGCCAGACAGCCTGGAAAACTCACAGCAACCCAAATTAGAGGCAGTCTTAGTCAAACATCTGTATACTTTTGCCTTAGGCATCAATTAAGTCCATTAACCCTAACCATTTTAATATTTAATGTTTTCTTTGCATCTCACCTCCGCGAAGTAATCCCCCACGATCTTTGCAGTCATCAGGACCAGCATAATGGGGAAGCCGTAGGTGACATTGCCGGTGGCCTCCATCATGATGACTGTCAGGCTCAGCGTCATCCGCACAATGCCCCCTTAAGAGACAAAAGTGGGTTAGGACCTCAAGGGAGTTGGACTAGATGGCCTTTAGGGACCCCAATGAACCCCATGGCTCTCCCAAGGGAAGGGCCTGAAGCTGAGGCTTCCAACTCCAAAAAAGAGAGAGGAGGGGACTAAGTTTATTTACAGTATTTATTTATTTTTATCCTGCCCTTCTCACCCCACAGGGGATTCAGAGCAGCTTACAGAATACACACACAGAGCAAACATTCAATGCCGATTATATATTTAACAAGGACAGACACACAGCAGAGGTAAAGGCTGTTTTTCTGGCATCTTGGAGGCTGTGCTCAATTCCGGCCACAAGGGGTTGCTGTTGCTTCATTTTCCATGCCGAAGAACTTTCCTCCGATGAATCGATGTTCTTAAGGGTGCTTTTATTACCATCTGCTAAAAGCAGTACCTATTTTAGGTTAGGTAAAGGTTTTCCCCTGACGTGAAGTCCAGTTGTGTCCTATTCTGTTGGTTGGTACTCATCTCCATTTGTACGCCAAAGAGCCAGTGTTGTCCATAGACACCTCCAAGGTCATGTGGCCAGCATGACTGCATGGAGCGCCATTACCTTCCTGCCGGAGCAGTACCTATTGACCTACTCACATTTGAATGTTTTCGAACTGCTAGGTTGGTAGAAGGTGGGGCTAACAGTGGGAGCTCACACTGCTCCCCGGATTCAAACAAGTTCAGCAGCTCAGCGGTTTAACCTGCTGTTTCACCGGGGGCTCCTGGTACCTATTTTATCTACTCACATTTCTTCTTTCAACCTGCCAGGTGGGCAGGTGAGCTGAGGCTAACGGCGGGAGCTCACCCCAACTTGGGCTCGAAATGCTAACCTTTCGATCGGCAGAATTTTTCTGCAACACAGCAGTTTAGCCTGCGGTGCTAAGACTGGTTTAACCTGCTGTGCTAAGTTGTGGTTTCCTCCATCAAGGACTGGACTAGATGTCCCTTAGGGGACCCTTTCACCTCCATAATATTAATATATTAAGTTTTGACATTCAAAACTCACACACACTACATCTATCCTTTCCTGTTTTGAAATACAGAATGGAAATAGAGATCTGCTAGAAATAAAGGAAGGGAATACGCTGGTAATAGAAATACGCTGGAAATATAGGAAGGAAATAGATATGCTGGACATTTAGGGTGGAACTATAGAACCAGATGGGGAAATATAGATGATGAAGAAAATAGGAGCCCCCGGCGGTGCAATGGGTCAAACCCTTGTGCTGGCAAGACTGCTGACAGACAGGTACGAATCTGGGGAGAGCGGGTTGAGCTCCCTCTGTCAGCTCCAGCTCCCCATGCAGGAACATGAGATAAGCCTCCCACAAAGATGGTAAAACATCAAACATCCAGGCATCCCCTGGGCAACGTCCTTGCAGACAGTCAATTATCTTACACCAGAAGCGACTTGCAGTTTCTCAAGTCACTCTTGACATATACATACACATAAAAAAGGAGATGCTAGTACAGAGCCCCTATATCTTAAACCTGCTCAATGTTGTCTAAATGCACAAGCCCCCCTCCTCAGCCTTTTCTGCTTCCCATCAACCCTTTGAACTCCCCTTCAACAAAGAACCCCTCACTCACCCAGCTGCGCTGCAGCTCCCATCAGGGCGTATTTCCCAGGATCGGCCCAAATCTGGAAAGTCCAAGATGGGAGAGGGGGCGTTATAAGACTCCTTGAGCCATGGCAGTTAAACTACATAATATCTGCAGCAGAGATGCAACTCAGTAGGGGACATAGATCTCCGACCTTGCCGACTAGGACCAGGACTTCCATTCCATTTCCTGGAAAAGGCTGGAAAAGCCAGGTGGGACCCTGATCCCAAAGCCCCCCCCCAAAAAAAAGCCCCCTCCCTGCCCCAAATGCCTCACCCATCCGCTGTTGATGTAGGAGAGGGAGATGCCAAAAAGCCGGCCCCAGGCAGCCCCGATGAGCAGGGAGGGGATGAAGACACCGGCCGAGACGGTCAGCCCGTAGGTCCAGCAGGCCAGGAAGAAGTACACCAGGGTGAACATGCCCAGTGTCATGGGGTCATAAGTCCCTGGAAAAGAGAGATAAGTCCAATGGGACTGTCAATTGCTGGCCCTAGCGTGAACCTCTGTTGAGTGACCACTAGGGGGTAGCTGTGCTTTCTCTCCATGCTGCTGTGTGCATTACTTATAACAACAACACTACACAACACAATTTTTGTCCCTGTTTTATAAATGTCATTTACTGATTGGCTCTATCATAAAACATGGGGAAATTGCATTAAACACAATTAAAATGGAAATAGAACACTTTCAAACCAAAAACAGAACATTTTTCAAATTTTGTTACATAGTGTAATAATAATTTTATTTCTTGCACGCCTCTCCTTGTGGCTCAAGGTGGGTCACTGTGCAGTCTGAACACACAAACATTGCAAAAAATATATATCTAAAAACATACATAAAGAAATGTATTTCTATAAAAGATATGTAGGTTTTGGCATGAAGCTGGCACCAGAAAGTGTGAATATATTGTTGTTGTTATATTGATTTATATCCTGCTTTAATTTCTAGACTAGCATATAAACCTAATTTCTCCCCCTCCACTTCCATTTCTCTTCCTTCTTTCCCTTTCTTTCCCCTCTTTTTCTCTTTCCTTCCCTCTCTCTCTTTTTTCTTTCTCTTTTTCCTTCCTTCCTTCCTTTCTTTCCCTTTCCTTCCTTCCTTCCCTCCCTCCCCTTCCTTCTTTTTCCTCTTTTCTTCCCTCCCTTTCTCTTTTTCTCTTTCCTTCCCTTTCTATTCTTCTTTTTGTTTTTTCTTTTCTTCTTTCCATCCTTCTTTCCCTCCCTTTCCCTTTTTTTCCTTCTCAATTTCCTTCCTTCCCTTCCTCCTCTTTCATTCTTTTTCTATTTCTCTTTCTTTCTTTCCTTCCTTCCCTCCCTCCTTCCCTCCCCTTCCTCCCCTTTCCTTCTTTTTCTCTTTCTCTCTTTTCTTCCCTCCCTTTTTTCTTTTTCCTACTTTCTCTTTCCTTCCTTTTCTCTTCTCTTCTTCCTTCCTTCCTTCCCTTCTTTTCCTGTCACACTTTCCTTCCCTCCTTCCTTCATTCTCTCTCTCCTTTCCTTCTTTTTCTCTTTCTCTCTTTCCTTCACTTTCTCTTTTTCTCTTACCTTCCTTCTCTTTCCCTTCTTTTCTCTTTTTTCTCTTTTTCCTTCCTTCCCTCCCTCCTTCCTTCCCACCCTTTCCCTTCTTTTCCTGTCACACTTTCCTGCCTTCCTTCCTTTCCTCCCTCCTCTTTCCTTCTTTTTCTCTTTCTCTTTCCTTCCATCCCTTTCTCTTTCTCTCTTTCCTTCCCTCCCTTTCTCTTTTTCTCCTCCCTTCCTTTTATTTCCCTTCTTTCCCTTCTTTCCTCTTTTTTTATTCCTTCCTATCCTTTCCGTCCTTTTCCTCTGTCTCACTTTCCTTCCCTCTCTCCCCTTTCCTTTTCTCTTTCCTTCCCTTTCTCTTTTTCTCCTTCCTTCCTTCCTTCCTTCCTTCCTTCCTTCCTTCCTTCCTTCCTTCCTTCCTTCCCCTCCTACACATGCCATCTTTTCTTCCCAGTGACATCACAGAGGGCCACTTCACCTAGCAACAGCCTTTGTGGTACAAACAGGCAGACATACATACATACATACATACATACATACATACATATATGCATGCATAAAAGACAATACCATTTAAAATCCACAACATACCAACATTAAAATAAAATGGATGGCCCACAGAGGGGGGGGGGGAGGTTGTCATATCAATAGGTGTGGAATTGGAAAGACTCCTGGAAGCGTCTTTCCAATTCCAAACCTCCCACTCCTAAGTGAGAAACCAGCAAGCCCCATAAAAATTCTTTTGAGCGAAGAGCTTCCCAGAAGCAACTGGGGCATTCAGTCGTCGGATGGGAAATGCATCCCAGACTGAGTCCAGTGGGGATTTGGGAAATCAGATCCTATTCTTCTGTTCATCCTTTTGCTTTAAGGGCATCAGGTAAAGCCTTTAAGAAGAAGAAGAGAAGAGTCAAAGACTGGAGGAGGGCCCTCAGGAATGCAAGGTTCAGGCCCAGAAACATGGAGGGGGGGGGCAATGGGCTTTGCTCAGTTCGGGAGTGGATTAGGAATGAAGAAAGAAATGCAGGCAATAGTCTGCCTCTTGTACAAACAGAAAGGAGGAAATGGAGCTGCGAGGTCCATTTGAGGGCCCTGTATCCCAGCATTTGGGAAATGGTTATCTGATATGAACACAGCTGGCTTACTCTTCTCCCCGGCTTTCAAATGCAAAGCTTTCCCAGGGATTTGACATACAATTTAATCCTATTTTCGTTGCATTTTTCCAAGCCATTTTAAAACAAACCCACATAAGCTTTTACTTATATCATAGACTCTCAATGAAGCCATGGTGATGGATGGACAGAAGTAGCAGGCAGATGATAGGTAGATACACAGACAGACAGACAGACAGCTATGTTAGGGTAGGCTGCTGTGTTATTAAATGTCCCAAAAACCTCCAGGGTCCTTTTATCCCAGTGGTTGATTTTGTCATTTGGGAGCTGTAGTTGCTGGGATTTATAGTTCACCTACAATCAAAGAGCATTCTGAACTCCACCAATGATGGAATTGAACCAACCTTGAACTCCCGTGACCAAGAGAAAATACTGGAATGGTTTGGTGGGTATTGACCTTGAGCTTTGGAGTTGTAGTTCACCTTCACCCAGAGAGCACTGTGGATGGATCTGAGCCAATCCTGGCACAAATACTCAATATGCTCTAATGTGAACACTGGTGGACTTTGGGGAAAAAAGACCGTGACATTTGGGAGTTGTAGTTGCTGGGATTTATAGATTTATCACCTACAATCAAAGAGCATTATGAACCCCACCAATGACAGAATGGGGCCAAACTTCACACAGAGAACCTCCATGACCAACAGAAAATACTGTGTTTTCTGATGGTCTTTGGCGACTCCTCTAACACCCCTTCATTACCTGCCCAGGGTCCCGACCCCCAGGTTGAGAAACACTGTTTTATCCAATCAAACGCTGGAGGAAAGGAGATCGTTCAACGTGTTTATTTGATCAAATCATCCTGCTGGGTGAACAGAGAAAAGTGCCACACAAAACTGGGACGCAACTCAGCTTTATAGCCAATACCTTGAGCATGCACACATCAGGCTATTTTCTCTCATTTATGCCTCATCTCTATCTCTTTCTTTGTTTCCTTCTGGTGTCAAATTTTATCAGTACTCCTCAGCAGCCGATCCCCCCCCCCCCCCCCCACACACACCTACTTGTTACTAGGCATTTCCTTTTTGAACGTTCCCCTTGTCTGAACTCCCCATTTGGCTAGTAATTTTCTACTCCAACTGTCCCTAGCCCTGGCTGGTAGTTTCCCTCTCCAAGCTCTAGTCCCTTCAGATAGATGAGTCAGTCAGACAGACAGGCACATAAGGCAGGAGATAGATGGATGGATGGATGGATGGATGGATAGATAGACAGACAGATGCAGTAGGCAGATGATAGATTGATTGACAGAGATAGGGCAGGTAAATGGAAGGTTGAATAATAGGTAGATGGGACAGGCAGGCAGGCAGGCAGGCAGATAGATAGATAGATAGATAGATAGATAGATAGATAGATAGATAGATAGATAGATAGGATGGGTGGATGCCGGATAGACATAGTATCTGGTTGCTTGAGAATTCCTCTTAAACATATACACTATCTCATAGAATAAGCTGCACAGAGACAGGAAGGAAGGGCTGACCTGCAGGGTCATGGAAGAGCCGGACGACGCTCTTTTCAGGAGTGTTGAAGAAGGCGGCCGCCATGGCATTGTATTCACCATCGGGACAGAAGAGCTGAAGGGGAACAGAATCAGAACGAGTCATACCATTATTCTGTTTAATGAATGCACAAATAATTCTTATTTCCAGGAGATTTCCACCCTGGCTGGTCCTATGTTAGAGTTCAACCACATCCTTATATAGTCCATAGTCCTCATCAAGGAGACAGATAGGCAGCAAACAAGATTACGCAAGAGGCCTTCTCCATTATCCTCCCTGAATGTCTGTTGCTTTGCCCTAAGTCTTCGCATGAGAGTTGAATGCAAAATGTAGTCTTTTGAGTTTTTCCTTGCATTTGACTTTAAGATGGAAATGGAGATTAAAACCAAATCTCTAGTTATACTTTGTAAAATAGTTTAGACCCTAACTTAGTAAAATAGCTTAGACCGGGCAGTGGCACAACTGGTTAGGAGTCAGCTGCATTAAATCACTACTGTCTGAAAGGTCATGAGTTTGAAGCCAGTCCAGGTCAGAGTAAGCTCCCAACCATTAGTCTAGCTTGTGGTTGACCTTTGCAGCCCAAAATTCAGTTGCATCTGTCAAGTAGGAAATTTAGGTACCGCTTTATGCGGGGAGGCGAATTTAACTACTTTATGACACCATAAAAATCTCCAGCTATGTGCAAAAGAATAAGGAAGTACTCCATGGGTGTCACAAGTGTACGGTGAAGCGGCAGCTCCCCTGGAATTCAAGAATACCTTCATGAAGCTGGAATGTTAAATAGCCTCTGTGTGTCTGTCTATATATGTTGTGTGTCTATGGCATTGAATGTTTGCCATGTGTATGTGCATTGTAATCCACCCTGAGTCCCTTGCGGGGTGAGAAGGGCAGAACATAAATGCTGTAAATAAACAATAAATTGAGAAAATGTACCTTTGGGAACTTTAAGGTAAACGCTCTTGCTTAAGACTGAGAATCCTTCAGCCAGACTGCTGCGTGAGTTACTTTGCTGTGCGAAGCTTTGCTTTTGCCTGTTACTGTCTTTACTCAAATCTAATGTTCACTTTTTTGGCTAAATGAACTTTCCCAAAATTAGGATGAGCATTAGATTAACATAATATGATAAAATTAGAAAAGGAAGAGGCCTGAGGCTGTTAGGAATCGTGGGAGTTGGAGTCCAAAACACTTGGAGGGCCCGAGTTTGCCCATTCCTGAACTATTAGCATACAGTCAATGTAAGGAGCATATTTTGTGCCAAATTACAAAGAATGCCCTTTTTGTACCTGCACATTACATTTGGTAGGAAATCCTTTTTTTTTTTTTTTTTTTTGGTTTTAGGGTTTTGGAAATTGAGTTGCGTATTAAATTCAATGGCACACTGGACTCGAGTCAATATGGGATTTCCACAAAAACACCGTAGGTCTCAGTGGCTTTCTACCTGGAGCGGGTAGGCCATGCTGTCGCCTTGCAGAGGCTGGCAGTCACTGGAGGTGTAGATCATGACAAAAGCCACGGCTGCCGTCACTGCCCCCACCAGCACTGCCTCGATCACCTGCAGCACCGGGCGGTGGATGTACCTGCGGAGAAAGACACCAAGGGTCATCCTGCAAACAGGGGAAACTGAGGCACGGCAGGGTAGGTGGTGGGGTGGGGTGTCTGCATATCACTCTGTCTTGACAAGGTTATTGTGCATTTGCAAAAGGAAGCAAACAACTGGCCAAAATGGGAAACCGAGGCACAGGAGGGTTCCGTATAGCATTCATCTAAAGAAGTATGTGTATCTATATGTGTGTGTGTGTGTGTGTATAAGTAAATAAAAGTATGTATGTATCTATCTGTTGCGGTTCAGCCAACTGATGGAGATGAGGGGATTGTTATTCCAGAGCCTGGGAGAGTGGATGGGTTTTTCAATGAGGGAAATGAGGGGAGTTTAGATCCTGTCTGTGAGAATGGGCTTGAAAGTGAAACTGCTTCAGAGTCCAGTAGACAGGGAGATGCAGCAGCTGAAGACTTTTCGTCTAGTCATAGCAACTCCAGATAAGGAATTGGATGGATGAGAAAGTTCACCCAAAAACAGGAATCTTAGGCTTCATCTTAAGGAAGAAGCAAGCAAAGTAAGGAGGTTGCAGAGACTCTGTGAGAATCAACAGTGTGAGAAATATCACAAGCAAGGGAGTTAAGGTCACAGATATGACTTCATGGCTTGTGGTCCTTAAATCAGAGAATTGTTTCCTTTAGAATTCAGATCAGGCAACGCTGCATTACAGTGGGGATCTCGAGTCTCATTTCAAATTCATGTTTTAGTCTAAGATCTTGGGAGTTCTGATTCATGTTTTTAAGAAATCCCTATAGTCTTGGTTTTGGATTCATATTTATGTTTTGACTCTTGTTTCCCTGGATTTATGCTCATGTTTTGATTTTGGTTTTTTCCTGTACCTTGTTTCATGGAACAGATTTGGACTATTTGGATTATTGCCTTTGGAATGTTTTTTTTCCTATTCCCAGTTTGGTTTGGCTATTTACTTGTTGACTGCTTTTCCCTACTACCTATTGTATTTTGCCTATCTTATTTCCTATACTGATTTTTTTTTCTTTTTATATGTGCTTTTATCAATAAACTACTACTACTTTGGGATTCCTGGTTGGTGTTGAGTGCAAGGTGAATTCTGGCTGGTGTGCAGCACTTTATATAGTTTTCAAAATTTTTATTGTTCATTGTTTTTATTATTTTAAATGTACTGTAATGTTTCTTTTTTGCTTTTTATCAATGTATGTATTTTATATATGGCATCGAATTGTGCCAACTCTGTACGCCGCCCTAAGTTGCCTTTGGGCTGATATGGGCGGGATAGAAATAGCGTAAATAAATAAATATTTTCCAAAATGGTTCCCACTGCCACTCAATTCAAAATGGCTGGAAACTGGTGGACCAGTTGGAAATTGCCTATTGGATTAGAAAGGCCTTTTTGTAGCTAGGATATTAAGATCATCTGGGGAGGGCCTGCACTCGGTCCCACCTGCAACACACGCGCACCTGGCGGGGACAAGAGACAGGGCCTTCTCAGTGGTGGCCCCTCGGCTGTGGAACGCCCTTCCTACAGATATTAGATCGGCCCCCTCCCTATTGCCATTTCGGAGGAAAGTGAAGACGTGGTTGTTCGAGCAGGCATTTGAATAGGCAGTGTAATGAATATAGGAATACGGAACAATGGATGATGAGATTGGATCTTGATTCTACTTATGAGACGCTAATGAGATGTTATAGTTATGTTTGATTGTTTATTATGTTATTGTTTTAATTGGTTTTTTAATTGTTTTATGATGTTTAGCACTGGTTTTGAAAAATTGTGCATTTTGAAAAAAACATACAACCAAGGAAAAGGACCCTGTGTCTTTATTTTGAAATGTTCCTGTCTGGCCGTTTTCCGGACGAAGTGGGTGGCTGCAGACCTGGCCAATTGGTCTTCTTCCTGTGAAAGCAATCCCAGCTTTGCAACAACTCAGAGAACTGCAAAACGGAGGGATGAGTCTTATTGGGGGGGGGGGGGGGGGGGAAGCTGAACAGAGAGACCCAAAGTGATCTCACAGATTTCTGGCTCAGAAAAAGACCGTGAAGGAATGACCGTTCTCTCCAAATACAGCTCTTTCCCTTGACCATATTATTGGGCCCTTGGGATGGACATGGCTGCCCTCCTGGTTTCGGAGACAATATAATATAATATAATATAATAATACAATATAATAATAATAATAATAATATAATATAAATAATAATAATAACCACACAATCATTACTCGCCTCTCCTTGCAATATGAACATATAAAGTATATAATATATATAATATTATAATAATATATAATGTATAAAATGCATAATAATAACAACGGGTTGTTGTAGGATTTTTTGGGCTATATGGCCATGTTCTAGAGGCATTCTCTCCTGACGTTTCGCCTGCACCTATGGCAAGTATCCTCAGAGGTAGTGAGGAGGCCTCTGCTCAATAACCTCACTACCTCTGAGGATACTTGCCATAGATGCAGGCGGAACGTCAGGAGAGAATGCCTCCAGAACATGGCCATATAGCCCGAAAAAACCTACAACAACCCAGTGATTCTGGCCATGAAAGTCTTCGACAATATAATAATAACATTTATTACTGACTTCTCCTTGCGGGATGAACATATAAAGTGTATAATATATATAATATATAATGTTTAAAATACATAATAATAATAATTACAACAACATTCATTACCCACTTCTTGCAGGATGAAATAACAAAGAAAGTGTAAACATCTATCTACCAAAATACAGAGGCAAACTGAAATATATTGCTATTTCGGTTCACAGCCACAGATATACCTTCGGTGGATTTATCCTTTTTCTCTCCTCTAAACCCATCCACTGTGGTTGCTAGCGCTGCACTCATTCTGTGGCAGTGAGTTCCACAGTTTAACTATCCTATTGTATGTTAATGTTTCAGCAAGGTTGAGCAATGAGAACTCTTTTCTTGGAGGCCTCTGCTCAATGAAACTGTCTTGCCTCCTACGTTCCCTCAATTACTTATACAGTGGGCCCTCCGTATCCACAGATTCCACTTCCATGGAGGCCACCACAAATGGCTGAATAGAACCATGTAAAAAAAAATTGACAAATGTTCTGTTCTTGGTGTAAAAGTGCTATTTCCATTTAATTGTGTGGTCCTTAGTGTAGCGGGTTAAATCGCTAAGCTGCTGAACTTGCTGACTGAAAGGTGGTGGTTCGAATCCAGGGAGCAGGGTGAGCTCCCACTGTTAACCCCAGCTTCTGCCAACATAACAGTTCGAAAACATGCAAATGTGAGTAGATCAATAGGTACCACCTTGGTGGGAAAGTAATGGCACTCTATGCAGTCATGCTGGTAGCATGACCTTGGAGGTGTCTACGGACAACGCCGGCTCTTCGGCTTAGAAATGGAGATGGGCACCAACCCAAAGAGTCAGGCACAACAGGATTTAATGTCAGGGGAAAACCTTGACCTTCATTTACTTTGAAAGGAGTTTGTCTACTCCAGAAACTTTGTTTTTGTGGCTGACACAAACTATATTGAATTGGTTGAGACTCAATGAGATATTCATTGAGAAGCTATAGTCTAATAATAGTCAAAATAATATTTTTGGTGCTACTTTTGCCGCTGGACGACCGCTCTCTGTCTGGGTTCTCCTACCTGATCCGGAACATGGTCAGCCAGTAGTTCAAGGCATTGAACATGGCCCCAACAATGCCGCCTGTTCCCGAGAAGAAAGAAAAGAGCCGAGTTCAAGGGAGGAACAGGAGATTCCAGGCCAAACAGAGGGAGAGCTTCAAGGCTGGACCCCTTTGGAGGAATGGCCACCCCATTAACATCCCCTGCCCATCTTCTGTCTTTGGCCACTCCCTTTGGCTGACGGGGACCCTGACAGTGATTCCAAGGCGGGGTTCCTTACCCACGACGCCCATGAAGATGAAAATTGGGATCTCCTGGATGGTGTACCCCATTTTCTGAAACAAAAAGGAAACATGAAAAACAGCAAGACCAAGGGGATCTCACAGCCCCATTGAATAAAACCAGACAAAGGACCTTGTAATGCAACCAAAGGGATCAGACAAAGACCTCTCTGGGAGGGAATTGGTTCATTTATTTAAAGCAGTGGTTCCCAACCTCTTTTTTGACCAGGGACCACTTGACCAGGGATCACTTTGACCAGTGACCACTCTCCAACATTAGTACCAACAAGGTTACAAATCAGTTTTTGGAAAATGATAAAAGAATGCAAACATTTTCTGGATTTTCAGACTGTTACGTATAGTCTGTGTGTTTTCATAAATTGCTAACATTTCAATGGCCCTTTAATGGGATGAATGGCTAAATGCTTTAAATGGATTGTCCTCCGCACTGTTTTAGATGTTCCGTTCGGTTTGTGTTGTGAGTCATTTGGAATCTCAATCAGTAGAAAAGCAGGGTATAAATCATACAAGAAAGAAAGAAAGAGAACAGAGGAAAGGAATGAGGAAAGGAATGAGGGAGGGAAGGAAGGAACGATTTAAGAAGAGGGGAAAGGAGGAGGGAAGCAAGGAAGGAAACAAGGAAGGGCACAAAAGAGGAATGGAGGAAGGAAAAAAAGAAGAGGGAATAAAGGAAAAGGGGAGGGAGGGAGGAGAAGATGGTAAGAAGGAAGGATGATAGGAATGGAGGAAAGAAAGGAGGGGAAAGTGGAAGGAACGAGGGAAGGAAGGAAAAGATGAGCAAGGCCTTTACCTCTGAATCGAACTGTCCGAAGTTGATGAGTCCGGGGCTGGAGAGATCGGAGGGGTTCCCTTTGTAGATGCTGAGGATGGTGTTCAAGGTGAAGGTGGAGATCATGGAGGCAAAGAACTGGGGAAGAAGGAAGAGGAACCAGAAAGGCAGACGGACTTCCTCAAAGCCAGTTCTCAATAGACCCAGTCCTCTCTGCCACTCTCAATGGCACCCCCAAAAGTTCCCACTCACAATCCTCCATGTCAGGAACTGGTTCCAGAAGGACGCACCTTCCTCCAAGCTGAAGAGCACACCACCTTGTCAGAGGGAAGAATGGAAGCCAATCAACAACACCAAGAAAGGGCAGGTCAAATACACCATGTAACAAAATGTAAATAATTTTCTGTTCCTGGTTTGAAAGTGTTATTTCCTATTTAATTGTGCGGCCTTTACTTTGAAAGTTTCTACTGCAGAAACTTGTTTTTGTGGCTGTCACAGACTGTATTGAATTAGTTGAGACTCTATGAGATAATTCGTTAAAAAAATATAGCAAAATGTGCTGCAGGATGTGCTGCAAAAACAAAGTTTTGGCAGTTTAATAAACTTTTTCCATGTTTTTATGATAGAACCAATTATGACATGACATTAATAACCCAGGAACAAAAACTGTGTTACATAGTGTGATCAAGTGCCTTTTGGAGACAGCCCAATACAACCCTTTGGACTTTCCAGGTCTTCCCTGGACTTTGCCAAGACCTGAATCCAGGATCTGCAATAACGAATAGGGAGCCAAGTCCTTTGTCTCTAGGTTCTTGTGGGTTTTTTTCGGGCTGTAGGGCCATGTTCTAGAGGCATTTCTCCTGACGTTTCGCCTGCATCTATGGCAAGCATCCTCAGAGGCGAAACGTCAGGAGAAATGCCTCTAGAACATTGCCCTATAGCCCGAAAAAAACCCACAAGAACCTAGTGATTTCAGCCATGAAAGCCTTCAACAATACATTCCTTTGTCTCTCTTAAGGGCCTCTGATCCATATGGATTCCATGGCAGCAGGCATTTCATGAGAACCAGCCCTATTGAAGACACCGGAGGAGTGGCTTTCACAGACTCTTAGAGTTGGAAGAGACCTCATGGGCCATCCAGTCCAACCCCATTCTGCCAAGAAGCAGGAATATTGCATTCAAAGCACCCCCGACAGATGGCTATCCAGCCTCTGTTTAAAAGTTTCCAAAAAAGGAGTCTCCACCACACTCCGGGGCAGAGAGTTCCACTGCTGAATAGCTCTCAGTCAGGAAGTTCTTCCTCATGTTCCTTTCTTGAAGTTTGAAGCCATTGTTCCACGTTGTAGTCTCCAGGGCAGCAGAAAACAAGTTCGCTCCCTCCTCCCTATGACTACCTCCTATAAATTTATATATGGCTATCATGTCTCCTCTCAGCCTTCTCTTCTTCAGGCCAAACATGCCCAGCTCTTTAAGCCGCTCCTCATAGGACTTGTTCTCCAGACCCTTGATCATTTTACTCGCCCTCCTCTGGACACATTCCAGCTTGCCAATATCTCTTTCACTGGACTGTAGCTCCCAGAATCCCCTGGGCAGAGAAAGAGGGGCGCTTTACCCACTGGGGCCCCAAAGGCGGCTGAGACACCAGCAGCTGCTCCGGCAGAGACGAAATCCCGCTTCTCCGTATCTCTCCGGAAGTATTCGAAAATCTAGAAGAGAAAGGGGGACCCATGGAACCTTTGGAGGCGAACCCACAAAGCCCAGGCAGAGGGAATCTGTCCCATTTTGGGAAGGGGCCCCCCAATCTGCTAACCTTGAAGTCTCTCTTTAAGGAAGTGGACCGTCCCTGGGAAATTCCCGCCGCAATGACTGCACCGGAGTGAATCATGGGGCCTTCCTGGAAACAGGAGAAGGAGAAGTGAAAAACCTCAATTGTTGTGAGAGATGACAGAAAGCATTTACAGGAAGGTTCTCCAAGTGACAGAGAACACTATCAATAATAATCCTCTGACACTCAGAACAGCATTGATAGCAATTTACCTGTCAATAATGCAAGCTCTGCAATGAGCCCATTTTACTCTACTCAAAGGGCCTCATCACACTAGAGAATGAATCCACTGTAAATCTGGTTGCTGTGTCCTACAGAATTTTGGGATTTGTAGTTTAGGGAGGAGCCTTTAACGGCATCACTAAACTACAAACCCCAGAACTCTGCAGGAGGCAGAAACCAGATTTAAAGTGGATTCATTCTCTAGTGTGATGAAGCATACAAACCAGCAAAGCTGTGATCCCAACCCAGGCCTGTGATTGACATTATGTCCAACTGGGTCATGCACAGTTGATAAAATGATTCTGGACATAACAAAACGTCCCCCATAATGGATTTCAGCTGTTAATTTTAAATGAATACCATTGATGTTTAATTCTATTTTAATGGTGCAAATATTTTTGGATTTTAAATTGTATTGAAATACTTTTAATGTAAGCTGCTTTGAGTCTCCTTTTGTGGGGAGAAAAAAGCGGGATATAAATAAATATAATAATAATTATTAACATCATTATTATTTTATGTTGCCAATTTGGTGCAAATCTAAGGATTCCACAGATATACAAACCAACAGACCTCACAACCTCTGAGGATGCCTGCCATAGACGTGGGCAAAACATCAGGAGAGAATGCTTCTGGAACATGGCCAGACAGGCTGGAAAACTCACAGCAACTTAGTGATTCTGGCCATGAAACCCTTTGACAACACAATCTAAGGATTCCTTGTGTGATAGATGTTGTATCCTAACTTGGGGACCCTTAGAAACAGTTGTTGGGTGGAAAGAATTTCCACTAATATAACTAACAAGGACTTCCAAGAACCCATAACCATAACAAATGACCCTCCTCCGGTCTGTTACCTTCCCGACCGCCAGGCCGCCGACCACTGAGAAAATCACGCCGCAGACCTTGACAACCAGCGTCTGTAAAGGAAGCAGGTCCAGAGGTTCCCTTTCAAAGCCAACACTTCCAAAGCATTTGCAAGACAGAGAAACCCATGCCTGGCCTTTGGGGGCCTTATACAGGCAGTCTCCAAGTGACAAACAAGAGAGGCTCTGCAGGTGTGTTCTTAAGTTGATTTGTTTGTAAGTCAGAACAGGGACATTTTTATGTTTGGATCATATAGGGAAGGGTGAACACCCCTGTGGGGTTTCCTTTGCTGTCTGTGCCCCTGTTCAGAAGATTCCACCCCCCCCCCCCCCCACTTTCTGTCCCTGTGAAAATTGGGATTTTGGAAAACATTGGTTTGTTGTGCAAACAAGGATGGAGGATAAAGCTTCCGTGGAGGCCCCTCTTCCCCCTTACCTTCAGCCGGACCACGTGTGGGATTTTGACTCCATTGAGGTAGCACTTGATTTGGGGGATTCCACTCCCGGCTGCTACCGGCTGCAAAGGTGCAAATAAAAGCATGTGAGTTTCCAGGCTGACCTCTCCTCTCCGGGAGCAGCCAGTAAGGTGCCTCCAAAACAACACTTGTCCCTTCGCACCTTTGATGTTATTACTCAGCTTTAGAGAAGTCCAATCATAAGAAAGGAGTCTTATTTAAGGGCCAGGAAGCTGGACTCTTACAGCATTGCAAAGTACCTCTTATAAACAGACATTTCTCAGTTTTTTACATAGTGTTATAATGACATCTCTCTTATTTTTTAGGGTCAGGACATTTTCCCTTATTAGCTGCCAAGTGTCCCTTGATTGACAGGGATCTACGTTATTTATATGGTTCGAAGGCCTTACCTTAGAGCACTGTTTCTCAACCTGGGGGTCGAGACCCCTTGGGAGGGGTCAGAGGGGTCACCAAAGATCATCAGAAAATAAAACATTTTCTGTTTGTCATAGGGGTTCTGTGTGGTAAGTTTAGCCCATTTCTCACATTGGCGGGGTTCAGAATGCTATTTGATTATAGGTGAGCTATAAATCCCAGCAACTACAACTGTGGCACAGCTGGCTGGGAGTCAGCTGCATTAAGATCACTACTGATTGAAAGGTCATGAGTTCGAAGCCAGCCTAGGTCGGAGTGAGCTTCCGACCAAATCTGTGTAGCTTGTTGTCGACCTTTGCAGCCCGAAAGACAGTTGCATCTGTCAAGTAGGAAATTTAGGTACCATTTTGTGCGGAAGCTAATTTAACTAATTTACAAGGCAATAAAAATCTCCAGCAAGCGTGCGGGGAATGAAGAAGTACTTCATCGGTGTCACGGATGGGCGGTGAAAGCAACAGCTCCCCTGTTGTTGTTGTGGGCTTTCAAATCATTTCAGATTTAGGTTGACCCTGAGCAAGGGCCGGGTAAATGACCTTGGAGGGCCGTATCCGGTCCCCGGGCCTTAGTTTGAGGACCCCTGGTCTATGACATTGGATTTTTGCCATGTATATGTACATTGTAATCCGCCCTGAGTCCCCTGTGGGGTGAGAAGGGCGGAATATAAATACTGTAAATAAATAAATAAATAAATAAAATCAAGGTCTATTTTCCCCAAACTCCACCAGTGTTCACATTTGGGCATATTGAGTATTCATGCCAAGTTTGGTACAGATTCATCATTGTTTGAGCCCACCGTGCTCTCTGGATGTAGGTGAACTACAACTCCAAAACTCAAGGTCAATGCCCTTCCAGTATTTTCTGTTGGTCATAGGTGTTCTGTGTGCCAAGTTTGGTTCAATTCCATCGTTGGTGGAGTTCAGAATGCTTTTTTATTATAGGTTAACTTTAAATCCCAGCAACTACAACTCCCAAATGACAAAATCAATCCCCTCTCCCACCAGTATTCAAATTTGGGCTTATTGCGTATTTGTGCCAAGTTTGGTCCAGTGAATGAAAATACAACCTGCATATCCGATATTGACATCACGATTCATAAAAGTAGCAAAATCAGTTTTGAAGAAACAACTAAAATCATATTACAGTTGGGGTTCACCACAACATGAGGAACTATATTAAAGTCCTGCGGCATTAGGAAGGTTGAGAACCACTGCCTTAGAGGGTTGCCAAGTGCTCCTTATTATACGGGATTTGCATTACTGTAGGGTCACAAAGCAGTCCCTTATTAGCCTATCAATTGCTCCTTATTAGAAAGGGATTTCTCTTATAATGTTAGGATCAGAAAGCTTTCCCTTACAAGGTTGTCAAGTGTGTCTTATTATAAAGGACTTCCTTCACTTGAGGGTCAGATAGCTTTCCATTGTAAGGTTGCCAAATATCCCTTATTGCAAAGGGCTGTCTCTTGTTTGGGGCTTCCTTTCCTACATAATCAGATCAGGATGTCCAAAAAAAATCCCATATTTTGGAGCCCTTCATGGAGAGAGCATAACATTATGCAACAAAATTTGAAAAAAAAATCTGTTCATGGTTTGAAAGTGTTATTTCCTGTTTAATTGTGCAGTCCTTACTTGGAAAATAGTTGTTCTTCTCCAAAAACATATTTTTTGTGGCTGCCACAAACTATATTGTATTGGTTCAAACTCAATGAGATAATTTATTGAAAAAATACAACAAAATGTGGTGCAAGATGTCACTCACGTAAAGACAACTTTTTTGTAGTTTAATAAACTTTTCCCATGTTTTTATGAAAGAACCAATTAGGAAATTAAATTTGAAAGCCAGGGACAAATACTGTAATATGTGTATCTTATAATGTATGAATGGGAACAGAAGGTCAGTTTTGCAGCTAAGTGAACTGAGATCAATGCAGGTTGAGCATCCTTCATCCAAAATGCATTGCACATCCATTGCAAGGGTGGGACAGGAGCAGAATCCAGGGCAGAGGCCTACCTCAACAAAGGCGACAATTGTGGAGCCCATCATCACGAAGCCTGCATTAAGGGTGGCCCAGAGCAGCAGCGCGAAGGACAGGTTCCCCGTCTGGGTGAATTTGTCAATATCTGAACAGAGAGTGGGTCAAGGGAGAGAAGCTCTAGGCACTGAGTATGCATCATTGTGATTATGGTGTTTTGTGGCTCAAATTAGGTTTGACTTGGCCTCTCCTGAGGCTGAGAGTGTGTGACTCTCTCAATAAGTTTCCATGGCAGAGCAGGGATTTGAACTACAGCCGTCCAACCAATCACCTTTCTCAGATGCTGAGAGAGTGTGACTCTCCTAATAGGTTTCTATGGCGCTAACTCCTCTTACGTTATGTTGGAGCCTGCTGCTATGTCCCTCTTTCCTTTATGGCCCCAAAACATCTAGGGTCTCTATCTGATCAGACACTAGGAGCAAGGCAATCATTCAACAGGGTTATTTGGCCAAACCTTCCTGCCGTGTGGAGCAGTAAAGGAAAGTACCACACCATAATAATAATAATAATAATAATAATTATTATTATTATTATTATTATTAGTACAGTGTTCCCTCGCTACTTTGTGGTTCGCTTTAAGCAAACTCGCTGTTTCGCGTATTTTTTATAAATATTAATATAAAATATTTACATTACAACAGGCCTCAGAAAAGGAGGCTAGTGTGCAGCCCCCCATGTCCTGTCACTTTTTTTTGCTCATTCTGTCGGTGGCTCGGGCTGTCCTCCTCCTCGTTCCAGGCAGGGATTCAGCCCACTGGAGGCCCCTGGCAAAGTGGTGGCCTGAGGCGTGGCGGGGAAGGCCTGCCTTCCTGGCCTACTGCTGTCTGCATGGTTCTGGAGGCGGGTAAGGAAGGGCTAGACTGCACATTTGCACTGCTTATACATATGCTAAAATAATGCATAAATATTACAATTAATATAGCATCCCTACTTTGTGGATTATAACTTATCGCGGGTAATCCTGAAACGGAACACCCACGATAAGTGAGGGACCACTGTATTATTATTATTAGTAGTAGTAATAGTAACACGACAAGATTAGTACACAGCAAACAAGATCACTATTCTTTCCAAGTGTCTAGGACTATGTGATGTATTATTTATTTATTTATTTATTTCGTATACTTCTACCCCGCCCTTCTCAACCCCCGAGGGGGGACTGTATTGGTGAATAATGCGGGCAGATCCCAGTAGGATGGCCTTTTGCAGCTGACAGATGGTAATTTTGTCATCGCTGATTGTATTTAAGTGCAGGCCAAGGTCTTGAGGCACTGCACCCAGTGTGCCAATCACCACTGGGACCACCTTGACTGGCTTGTGCCAGAGTCTTTGCAGTTTAGTCTTGGAAGGCACTGAACAGACTGCGCTCTGGCACCACAAGATGCAGAGCCAACCTTAAGAAATGGGGCTACAAAGTGGAATCCTCGACATGCGAATGTGGAGAGGAGCACTGACCACCTGCTGCAATGCCACCTGAGCCCTGCCACATGCACAATGGAGGACCTTCTTGCGGCAAAACCAGAGGCACTCCAAGTGGCCAGATACTTGTCAAAGGACATTTAATCAACTACCAAACTCATAAATTTTGTATTTTGTCTGTTTGCTTTGTTCTGTTAGAAATGTAATATAATTGACTGGTTCCCCTGACACGACAACTAAATAAATAAATAAATAGTCTTTAAATCCTTGTATCGTGTCAGCTTTTCCAGTTCTCTTCAATCCTGCTGTCACCTGGAATTATTATTATTATTATTATTATTATTATTATTATGTTTATTATGTTTATTATTATGTTTATAATTATGTTTATTTATACCCTGCTTTTTTCTCCACAAGGAGACTCAAAGTGGTTTCGTTTTACTGTCAACAACCTTGAGCATGCGCACTCAGGCTATTTCACTCACCCTTCTCTTTCCCTTTCTTCTCTTCCCTTGGTGCCAGCGGTTATCAGGGTCTGTTTTTCCTCAGATTCCCTTTGTTTCTCCCTCTTCTTGCTTGGCATTTCTTTCAACTTTCTCCTAGTAAATTCCCCCCTATTGTGCCTGCTTGTTTCTATGCAAAAACCTTTTAAACTTCCCCTAATCTGAGTTCTCTTTCAGCTGGTAAATTTCCACTTCAAGGTTCCCTTTTGTCTTTCTCCTTCATCTAGGCTGGTATGTTTTTCATAGCTACCTTAAGCCCTAGTTCTCTTTCAGTTGGAAGAAGACTAAAGAATCCGGCCAAAGGATACTGCCCTTGACAACCTTGTACTTCAGCCCGGCGAAGTATTCCACCACGATGTCGATGAAGCAAGCCACTAGGCCAGTCAGGATGCCGATCATGGCACAGATGACCCAGCGCCGGATCTCCACCGTCCGGAAGGCCTGTGCAGATGCAGAAAAGAGGAGTAAAGAGAGCCCTTCAAATTGGGCTGTTGGTTGCCTTTCGAGCCCCACATTCTCTGGGAGACACAAGGTGCAACTACCCTGCGCTTGAACGGACATGGCTCAATGCCTTGAGACCCTGGGAGTTGTAGTTTGGGACTCACCGTGTGGTTGATGCGTTTCTCCTCCTCAAGGAATAGCTGGTTTTCACAGTTGTCATAATCCAAGCTCTGCAGGGAGAGAAGAAGCGGAGCTTTAGTTGTGGATTCCTGTCTGGCGGAATAGGGTGGGCTAGATGAACTTTGGGGTCCCAATTATAAGAAGTCCTAACTTCTTGCTCCCCAAAACCTTCCCTTCCTGTCTCACCTCATACTTGAGAGAGAGTAGCTTCTCACTGTGTGGGATCTCATGGGGAAAGAGCCTTGTGGTATCTGCTTCCTGCAAGAAAGAGACAACTATCGAGTTAGTGAGCCCAGTCACTGAACCCCAAACTTTTTATTTATTTGTCTGTTTCCCAGGGTGCATCTACACTGTAATGAATGCAGCTTGGCACCACTTTAACTGCCATGGTTCCATGTTATGGGATCCTGGGAGCTGTAGTTTGCACTCTTTGGGGGAGAAGACTCAAGATCTATAAAACTACAACTCCCAGGATCCCACTGCATTGAGCCAGGGCCATTCCACAGTGCGGACACACCCATAGATAACTTTACACACACATATACATACATACACAAAAATATATCTATCTATGCATGCAGTTTCAGCCTATTGATGAGATGCTGAGAAGTGTATTTTATTATTTTAATTGTTTATTGTTATTGTTTTTATACAGTTTATACTATATGTAATTGTTTTTTACTGTATTTTATTTTGTGGGGCATTGATTGCCAAATGTAAACCGCCTCAAGTCGCCTCCGGGCTGAGAGGGGCGGTATACAAGCATAGTAAACAAATAAATAAAAAAAATATTTTAATTGCCATGGTTTCGATAGTATGGGATCCTGGGAGTTTTAGTTTGGGAATCTTGAGCAGAGAAGTCTAAACGTCTTGGAAAATTACATCTCCCAGGATACCATAACATTGAAGGCATGGCAATTAAAACAAGGCCAAACACCACGCATTCTAACAGTACAAATCTACCCACAGATGACTTACACACATATATACATATACAAATATATATGTATACATGAATATATAGGCATATTTGAATATATGTGTATGTATGTATGTGTACATGTGTGTGTAGTATATATACACACACATATATATGTATATATGTATGTGCATATATAGGTACATGTCTGTATATATGTATGTGTACATGTGTATGTCTATGTATGTAAACATATATATATACATACATATATACAAATATATATTTATAAATGCATATATATTCCTATGCACCTGTATACACATATATTTGTATATGTATATATGTATGTATGCGCATATATAGGTACATGCATGTGTGTGTATATATATGCATTGTGTGTGTATACATATATGCATATATGTATACAGATATATTCAAATATGCCTATATATTCATGTATACATATATATTTGTATATGTATATATGTATGTAAGAATATATATAAACATGCACATATATGTAATTCAGTACTTCTTCAACTGCCATAGGTCAATGCTATGCAATCCCAAGAATTGTAGTTTGGTACTCTTTGGCAGAGAAAGTCACAGACCGTGTCAAACTACAACTCCCAGGATCCCACAGTCTTGAGCCAGTTCAAGCAGGGTCAACCTGCATTAATTGGCCTCCTTGAAGGACTGGCGTAGCCCCTTGAACCCTTAGACTGACCGGTTCCTGATCATCGCTGAGGTCCACATTGCTCAGGCCTCCGAGCCGTGAAGAGGAGGAGGAGGATGAAGTCAGCTGAAAGGACAGAAAGAGAAAAGAAACATTATACATATGCAGATGCAATGGCGCCTGTCTGGGTTTGACTCAGAATTTTAATGGTGTTCTATCGAAAGGATCGTGTTCTAGGTCTTCCAGTGGTTTCCTAAGGGTTTTTATTTTTATTTCCAGGGAAGAATAATCCTGAGAAGGTGCCTTCCTTTGAGGCTGAGAGAGTGTGACCTGCCCAAGGTTAACCAGTGTGTTTCTTGAGATAGGATTTGAACCCTGGTCTCTAGAGCCATTTGTATGTATTTTCAGAAGCCTTACACCTTCTCTTCTGAGGCCACACCAAACTATAACTCCCAGGATCACACAGTATTTAAGTGGGGCCAAACTGCATTCATTCTGCAGTGTAGACTCACCTGTAGAGATGGGGCAGGGGGAGAAACACAAAGGACTGAATTATTATTATTATTATTATTATTATTATTATTATTATTAGCTGCTTCTCCGCTTCTCAGAGAAGCAGATGGCGGAAACAGAAGAACGGCCTGCCTCAGGGGAGCGTGCTTGCTCCATCCATGTTCAACATCTACACAAATGACCAGCCACTGCCAGAAGGGACAGAGAGTTTCATCTATGCTGATGATCGTGCCATTACTGCTCAAGCAGGGAGCTTTGAGATGGTTTAACAGAAGCTCTCTGAAGCTCTAGGTGCTCTTACTGCCTACTACAGGGAAAACCAGCTGATCCCGAACCCATCTAAAACACAGATATGTTCTTTTCACCTAAAGAACAGACAAGCATCCTGAGGTCTGAGGATTACCTGGGAAGGAATCCCACTGGAGCATTGCAGCACACCCAAATACCTGGGAGTCACTTTGGACCGTGTTCTGACCTACAAGAAGCACTGCCTGAATATCAAGCAAAAGGTGGGTGCTAGAAACAATATCATACGAAAGCTGACTGGCACAACCTGGGGATCACAACCAGACACAGTGAAGACATCTGCCCTTGCGCTATGCTACTCTGCTGCTGAGTAAGCATGCCCAGTGTGGAACACATCTCACCACGCTAAAACAGTGGATGTGGCTCTTAATGAGACATGCTGCATAATCACAGGGTGTCTGCGCCCTACACCACTGGAGAAACTACACTGCTTAGCCGGTATTGCGCCACCTGACATCTGCCGGGAAGTAGCAACCAATAGTGAAAGGACCAATGCAGTGACATCTCCAGGTCATCCGTTGTTTGGGTATCAGCCAGCACGTCAACGACTTAAATCAAGAAATAGTTTTCTAAGATCTACAGAGACACTCGCTGGAACGCCTCAGCAAGTGAGAGTCCAAAAGTGGCAGGTTCAAACCCAGAACCTCAACCAATGGCTGATACCAAATGAGAGATTCCCCCCTGGGCACACAGAGGACTGGGCAACTTGGAAGGTGCTGAACAGACTGCGCTCTGGCACCATGAGATGCAGAGCCAATCTTAAGAAATGGGGCTAAAAAATGGAATCCACGACATGCGAGTGTGGAGAAGAGAAAACCACTGACCACCTGCTGCAATGCACCCTGAGCCCTGCCACATGCACAATGGGGGGCCTTCTTGCAGCAACACCAGAAGCACTCCAAGTGGCCAGATACTGGTCAAAGGACATTTAATCAACTACCAAGTTTGCAAAATTTGTCTTTTGTCTGCCTGTTTGTTTGTTTTGTTAAAAATGTAATACAACTATCTAGTTCAGTGGTTCTCAACCTGAGGTCCCCAGATGTTTTTGGCCTTCAACTCCCAGAAATCCTAACAGCTGGTAAACTGGCTGGGATTTCTGGGAGTTGTAGGCAAAAAACATCTGGGGACCCCAGGTTGAGAACCACTGGTCTAGTTGATCCTGACACCATAAATAAGTAAGCACCTTCTCTTCCTCTTTCAGTCTAAGGGAATTTCTTGATGAATGGCACACAAATTGCACAATACAGCACCAACAAGTCCCTTCTTGCACAAGAGGACCGCTCCCAATAATAAGGTCAAAAAAAGAGAGCATCTATTCTACACTATAGAATGAATGCAATTTGGCAGTTTTGTTTTCCATGGCTCAATGCTGTGGGGCCCTGGGAGTTGTAGTTTGGTGAAACCCAGTCTTCTTTGGAAGAGAAGACCTTGTACTGTACAAAGAAAATTCCCATATAAAACATTTGTAAACACAATATTAGCTGGGCTTGCTTTATGTGCATTGAATCCCTTGCAGGAAGAAAAGAGGGGTACTAGTGATAATATATCATACTAGCTGTCCCCTGTCACGCGTTGCTGTGGCCCAGTCTGTTGATCTGGAAAATAATGAGAAAGTGTTGGTTTCTAATATATGTAATTTCTTTATGCTTGTGGGTAAACAGTATTTCTTTGTTTCTTTGTCAGTGCTGATGTAAAGATTGTCTGGTTTGCCTAATCTGGAACATGCAACATATAATTGTCCTTCTTTAAGGGTCCCTTTCAAATCTATGATACTATATCTTTCTGTGTGTGTGAATCATATCTATCTATCTATCTATCTATCTATCTATCTATCTCTATCTCGATGACTGGGTGGCTCTTTGTCAGGAGGGCTTTGATTACGTTTTCTTGCCCTGATGAAGGGAGTTGGATTGGATGGCACAGTGGGTTAAAGCACTGAGCTGCTGAGCTTGTTGATCGAAAGGTCGCAGGTTCGATTCCGGGGAGTGGTGTGAGCTTCTGCTGTCAGCCCTAGCTTCTGCCAACCTAGCAGTTCGAAAACATGCAAATGTGAGTAGATCAATAGGTACCGCTCCGGCGGGAAGGTAACAGCGCTCCATGCAGTCATGCCGGCCACATGACCTTGGAGGTGTCTACGGACAACGCTGGCTCTTCGGCTTAGAAATGGAGATGAGCACCACACCCCAGAGTCAGACATGACTGGACTTAATGTCAGGGGACTACCTTTACCTTTACCTAAGTATTTTCTATTAGTCATGGGGGTTCTGTGTGGGAAGTTTGCCCCAATTCTGTCGTTTGTGGGGTTCAGAATGCTCTTTGACTGTATGTGAACTGTGAATCCCAGTGACTACAACTCCCAAATGTCAAGGTGTATTTCCCCCAAACGCCATCTGTGTTCATATTTGGGCGTATTGAGTGCTTGTGCCAAGTTTGGTCCAGATCCATCATTGTTTGAGTCCACAGTGCTCTCTGGATGTAGATGAACTACAACTCCAAAACTCAAGGACAGTGTCCACCAAACCCTTCCAGTATATTCTGTTGGTCATGGGAGTTTTGTGTGCCACGTTTGGTTCGATTCCATCGTTGATGGAGTTCAGAATGCTCTTTGATTGTAGGTGAACTATAAATCCCAGCAACTACAACTCCCAAGTGTCAAGGTCTAATTTCACCAGTGTTCACATTTGGGCAGATTGAGTATTCTTGCCAGGTTTGGTCCAGATCCATCATTGTTTGAGTCCACAGTGCTCTCTGGATTTAGGTGAACTACAACTCCCAAACTCAAGGTCAATGCCCACCAAACCCTTCTAGTGTTTTCTGTTGGTCATGGCAGTCCTGTGTGCCAAGTTTGGTTCCATTCCATCGTTGGTGGAGTTCAGAATGCTCTTTGATAGTAGGTGAACTATAAATCCCAGCAACTACAACTCCCAAATAACAAAATCATAATTTTTTGAGAGATGGTCACTCCTTGTGTTGTGAGATGTAATTTTGTTCATTGGTTCTTTTGTTTTTAAGGTACTCATTATGCACAGAGCATTTATATATATATATATATATATATATATATATATATATATATATATATATATTGTAGGGCAGGGTATTAGGAATAACAACAACAATAACAACAACAAACAATGCTTTGCATCCAATTAGCTCAAGGCAACGTATTTTAATTTTATAGTACAGATGACCCTTGGCCCAATGTGCCAATCAGTCTAAGCCAGCGTTTCTCAGTCTTCCTAATGCTGCGACCCCTTAATACAGTTCCTCATGTTGTGGTGATCCCCAACCATAACATTATTTTCGTTGCTACTTCACAATAGTAATTTTGCTACTGTTATGAATTGCAATGTAAATATCTGATATGCAGGATGTATTTTCATTCACTGGACCAAATTTGGCACAAATCTGAATACTGGTGGGGTTGGGAGGGGATTGATTTTGCCACTTGGGAGTTGTACTTTCTGGAATTTATAGTTCACCTACAATCAAAGACCCCATACCCGATCCCTCCTGACAGATGACCATCCAACACACTGGAAATACCTCCAGAGAAGGAGACTCTGAATCTGCCGCGTTGTCCACAGTCAGATAAATCTGAATGTTTAGGAAGTTCTTCCTCATCTTTAGGTTGTCGTTTGGTGAAAGCACAGCCCTCTTCGGCAGAGGAAACTATGAAGAACTTGGCAAAACTATAACTCCCAGGGCCCCATAGCACTGAGTGGTTCAAGCGGCGTTCTTTCTGCTTAGATGCTCTGACTCTTCCCATTTTTTTAAAAAAGATCAATAGCATGTGATTTTCTGCTGGAAACAATGGAAGCCTTTTCATGAGAGGCTGTTTCGTGACCTCCATCTGATACTCAGCCAAAGGCTAGATCAGGCACGAGCAAACTTCGGCCCTCCGGGTGTTTTGGACTTCAACTCCCACAATTCCTAACAGCCTACCGGCTGTTAGGAATTGTGGGAGTTGAAGTCCAAAACACCCGGAGGGCCGAAGTTTGCCCGTGCATGGCCTAGATCCTGGGAGTTGTAGTTTGACAAGGTCTCCAGTTGCACAGAAGTACAACTCCCAGGTTCCCATAGCACTGAGCCATAGCAGTCTAAGTGTTACCAAACTGGATTAAATTTACAGTGTAGATGACTGGACACTAGTTCAGCGCAAGATAAGGGGGATGATGCTTCTGCATTTTGGAATGAATGCAGTTCGAAACACCCCTGCCACGGGACTCTGGGAGTTGTAGTTTGGAAAGGCCTTCTCCGAGTGCGTCTACACCAGGCACGGGCAAACTTACACCCTCCAAGTGTTTTGGACTTCAACTCCCATAATTCCCAACAGTCCCACTTTCTAAAGGCTCACTGCTAGGGGAGCCCTGGGATTTGTAGTTTGGGTGAGGAGGCGCAAGGTCCTTGGGAAACTACAGTTGTTTTGGAATTCAACTCCCATAATTCCTAACAGTCCCACTTTGTAAAGACTCACTGCTAGGGGAGCCCTGGGATTTGTAGTTTGGGTTAGGAGGCACAAGACCCTTGGGAAAGTATAGGTGTTTTGGACTTCCATAATTCCTAAAAGTCCCACTTTGTAAAGGTTCACTGCTATGGGAGCCCTGGGATTTGCAGTTTGGCAGAGGAGGTGCAAGGCCCTTGGGAAACTATTGGTGTTTTGGACTTCAACTCCCATAATTCCTAACAGTCCCACTTTCTAAAGGCTCACTGCTAGGGGAGCCCTGGGATTTGTAGTGTGGGTGAGGAGACGGAAGGCACTTGGGAAACTATAGGTGTTTTGGACTTCAACTCCCATAATTCCTAACAGTCCCACTTTCTAAAGGCTCACTGCTAGGGGAGCCCTGGGATTTGTAGTTTGGCAGAGGAGGTGCAAGACCCTTGGGAAACTATAGGTGTTTTGGACTTCAACTCCTATAATTCCTAACAGTCCCACTTTCTATAGGTTCACTGCTAGGGGAGCCCTGAGATTTGTAGTTTGGGTGAGGAGGCGCAAGGCCCTTGGGAAACTATAAGTGCTTTGGACTTCAACTCCCATAATTCCTAACAGTCCCACTTTCTAAAGGCTCACTGCTAGGGGAGCCCTGGGATTTGTAGTGTGGGTGAGGAGACGGAAGGCACTTGGGAAACTATAGGTGTTTTGGACTTCAACTCCCATAATTCCTAACAGTCCTACTTTGTAAAGGTTCATTGCTCACTGGGATTTGTAGTTTGGCAGAGGAGGCTCAAGGCCTTTGGGAAACTACAGCTCCCAGGGGTTCCCTAGTAGAGAGCCTTTAAAGTGTGGCCAAAGCGAAGTGCCTGAGAAGCCCCCTTTTGGCAGCAAGGAGGAAAGAAGGGAGGGGGACTGCGCCTGCGCAGAGAAGAAGATGATGATGATGATGATGAAGAAGAGGAAGGGTGTCCCCCCGCGGCCCCCGTCGCCGCCTCACCTGCCTCCCTCTGGCGCCGTTGAGCAGGAGGGGCGTGGCCTCCCCGCGGCCCTCGGCCTCCCGCTCCCGCCCGGACCAAGACACCTTCTTCGAGACGTTCGCCATCGCCGCGGCCGAGGAGGGGAAGCCGGCAGGCAGAAGGGGCCCGCGGTCATGTGACCCGGCTGTGGAGAGAAAGAGGGAGGGAGGGGCGGGGCCAAGGGGGAGGAGGCGAAGAACGGGTGTCACGTGACGCCCCTGCTTCCCGGAGCATCACGGGAAATGGAGTCCCCAAGGCCCCAGACCAGGCATTGGCAAACTTCGGCCCTCCAGGTGTTTTGGACTTCAACTCCCAGAATTCCTAACAGCCTGGCCTCAGGCCCTCAGGCCCCCTTGTGTGTAAACAGTATTTCTTGTTGTTTCTTTGTCAGTGTTGATGTGGATTGTTTCTGGTTTGCCTACTCTGGAATATGCAACATATCATAGTCCTTCTTTAGGGGTCTCTTTCAAATCTATGATACTATATCTGTGTGTGTGTGAGAGAATCATATCTATCTATATGACTGTATGGCTCTTTGTCAGGAGGGCTCTGATTACATTTTCTTTCCCTGGTGAAGAGAGTTGGACTGGGTGGCCCCTTAAGTATTTTCTGTTGGTCATGGGGGTTCTGTGTGGGAAGTTTGCCCCAATTCTGTCGTTCATGGGGTTCAGAATGCTCTTTGATTGTAGGTAAACTATAAATCCCAGCAACTACAACTCCCAAATGTGAAGGTCTATTTCCCTTAAACTCCATCTGTGTTCATATTTGGACATATGGAATATTGGTTCCAAGTTTGGTCCAGATCCATCATTGTTTGAGTCCACAGTGCTTTCTGGATGTAGGTGAACTACAACTCCCAAAGTCAAGGTCAATGTCCACCAAACTCTTCCAGTGTTTTCTGTTGGTCATGGAAGTCCTGTGTGCCAAGTTTGGCCCAATTCCATCATTAGTGGAGTTCAGAATGCTCTTTGATTGTAGGTGAACTATAAATCCCAGCAACTACAACTCCCTAAGACAAAATCAACCCACCCCCCCCCCCAACCCCACCAATACTCAAATTTGGGCATATTGGGTATTTGCGCCAAATTTGGTCCAGTGAATGCAAATATATCCCAGCAACTACAACTTCCAAACGACAAAATCAATTTTTTTGAGTGAAGGACATACATTGGGTTGTTAGGTGTCTTGTGTCCAAATTTGGTTTCAGTTCATCCAGTGGTTTTGAGTTCTGTTAATCCCACAAACGAACATTACATTTTTATTTATATAGATACACACACACACATATATATGTATGTATATGTATATATATATACATATACACACACACATTTATATACGTATATATACACTCATATATATACATACATACATATACAGATTAGAATCATAGAATTGGAAGAGACCTCATGGGCCATCCAGTCCAACTCCCTGCCAAGAAGCAGGGGTTTTTTTTAGATATAAAATTTGTATATATTTTATTTTAGATATAAAATAAAATATATACAACATTTATTATAGATATCCATATAGATAAAAAGTATCTATACTAAATATAAATATGTTTTAATCAATTTTAAGGGGTTTAGATGTTTATTTTTTAAACCCATTCATATTTATATAGGTATATATGGGTATGCATGTATATGTTTGTAGGTTTTGTGCTTTTTTTGGCGTGAATAGGTTTGCTTCTTTAATCAAGTCAGGTGATCTAAAAAAAAATATGTCAGAGCAAACCGAACAATGTCTGAGAGGAGGAAGGTGATGCTTAGAAATGTGGGAGAAAAGCCAGCTGTGACTCCAAGAGGTCATTGGAGGGTTGTAAGAAAGGGCCAGTTGTTGCCCCAAGAGTTCAACGAAGGGTCACGAGAAAGGGCCAGGTATTGCCCCAAGAGTTCACAAGAAAGGGTCAGTTGCCCCAAGAGCTTGCTGAGGTGTGAGAAAGGGGCAGTTGTTGCCCCAAGGGTTCACCAAGAGGTTGCGAAAAAGGGTCAGCTGTTGCCCCAAGTTCACTGAGAAGTCGCGAGAAAAGGCCAGGTGTTGCCCCAAGAGTTCACCGAAAGGTCACGAGAAAGGGCCAGTTGTTGCCCCAAGGGTTCACCAAAATGTTGCAAGAGCCTGCCACGAGAACCTGGGAGTTGTAGTTTGCCCTAACAGTTCATGAGAAAGGGCCAGTTGTTGCCCCAAGAGTTCACCAAGAGGTCGCGAGAAAGGGCCAGTTGTTGCCCCAAGAATTCACCAAAAGGTCATAAGACCCAGTTGTTGCCCCAAGAATTCATCAAGGGGTCACAAGGCCAGGTGTTACTCCAAGAGGGCACTAGAGGGTTGCCATGGAGACCTAAATCAACCAGGTGCGCCAACTACCTGAAGAAGAGAGAGTTTTGTGTTTCAGTCTGAAGCTTTACCCATCCCTACAATTGTAAAACTTAGCATTATTTTTACTAATTAATGCCCTTACAAAATGCACACCCAGGGAATGCCAAGTATATTTAGCTAGTATATTTATACATATCAACACATGTACATATATGTACATGCATGTATGTGTGTAATACACATACACACACACACATACGCCCCCTTGATGCCTTGTAATCCTTGAATTATTTAATTTTTAGTAAACATATATTGGGGGCACGCATTATTAGAAACACCCATAACCCTCTGCAATTGTAGAATTAATAATTCTATAATTATTTTATTTTTTTTTAGCAAATTTAGTTTTCAATGGGGGAAGTGAATATTTAAATAGTGGAGAGCAGGGGCTGAGAGAAGGCCCATGACTCAAGATCAGCATCCCTTCACCATCCTTCTCATCCAGGCTTGACTTTCCACTTTAATCAATTTTTTCCAGAGACATGGCCTGCCTTAAAGGAGCAGCATAGCTTTGCTTCCCTCTTGACATCAGGAAGGAAAAAGGGCCAAGCCAGGTCCAGAGCTCTTTCCCTCTTGGTCTCATCCGATGCAGGACAAAATAAGGTCACGAACGAGGAACAAAGTTACTTTATTGATGCATTAAACTCCCTCCCCTGAATATTTGCAGTTACTTTTTCAGCAAAGGGCATTTAGAGGCACCTGTAAGAAGCATTATTTCCAATAGATGTCCACGTCGCTTGCCAGTCTCTTCTTCTTCCTCTACGTCTTTGTACTTCTCTTTATATCTCTCAAAAAAGGAACTCAAAGCGCCATACAGTAAAACCAATCAAAACAATATAAAACCTAAACATATACAAACATTAAAATAGATTTTCATATTAACAGTTTTAAAAACAAAGTTAAAACCAATTAAAACCAATAGCTATGACTCCTAAAGAATGCATGAAACTACAGGGCCCAGAATTACATAGTATTGAGCCATGGCAGTTGGAGTGGGGTCGAATAGCATGAATTCTGTATAATGTAGAGGCGCACCTATGGCCTGACCCTTTCAATTTAATATGCACACATACATATAATTGTGTGTGCGTGTGTGTGTGTATACACACACACACACACAACTCTGTGGTCGAGAGTGCTTGTCTGTCTATGTATATATATATATGGAAAATTAGAATCCAAAACATTTTTCTACACTCAGAAATAAAAGGTTTAGCAATGCAATTGGATTCTTGCCACTCTCTGTTTGCAACCCTTTATAGTCTGAACCAACTAAAAATATAAACACAGATATATATGTGGAAATGAGAACAGGATTGTTTCTGCGGGATTTATAAAGAGAAAAAAATACCACCATAAGCTGCATCCTAGAGGTTTTTGGCCCATGGCATGTGTCCCTTTTTCTTTCAAAGGCAATGTTCGAGGCAGGCGCAGTCCACCTTCTCCACTGATCCATGGAGTTCAGAGACATTGGCCAAAGTGAGGAGGGGTCCTCGAGGAACTCCGTTCCCGACCGCCATTCCGGAGACCTCCCCAGGTGTTAGAGCCCGGTCCCACAGTGCCACTCCTGCCAAGGACCCCACAAATGATTCGGAGGCTTCAAACCCACCTCCAAGGCTGTCCTGCTCCTGGCCCAGGACCAGTGACCCTCCTGAGGGGATCTCATAGCCCTTGCGGAAGTGGGAGCCCACTGAGACCACCCTCCGGTCCACGTAGAACCAGTAGCGGCCCTGGAGGGAGGACCAGATGACGCAGAAGTGGTGCCAGGCCCCGTCCAGGAGGCGCCCCACAGGAAGCTCCCGGAAAGCGGGGTCCCCGATGACAAAGTGGACGGTGCTGCGCGGGGCTGCATCCCGTCCGTGGAGCACCAGCTTGTTATCGTTCTCCTCTGTGGCGTAAGATAGGATCGTGCCCAAGTAGCCAGCTCCCGTGCGGACCCAGCCACAGAGGCTCAACTCAAGCAGAGCAGCCGGGAGGAAGGATGGACCAAAGAAGGCAAAGCTCTCAGTGGAATTGTTGGGGAAGACCAGCATGGAGCCCACATTGCAGACTGCGAGGAGGAAGGGAGGAAACAGGATATAATTATAAGGATAATGACAACAACAACAATCATAATAATATCAATACATCACACAGTCCTAAACGCTTGGGAAGTTTTTGACTTGTGATTTTGTGATATGAAATCCAGCGTATATATCTCGTTTGCTGTGTCATACTGTATTTTTGTGTCAGTAAAATAATAATAATAATAATAATAATAATAATAATAATAGCAGCAGCAGCATTGGGGAAGACCAGCATGAAGCCCACATTGTAGGGAGGAAGGGAGGAGAGAGGAAATAAGAATAAAGGCAATGGCAATAACAACAATAATAGTTTTAGCTATTGTTCTTAGATGTTTATATCAAGTCTTAAATGTATATTAAGCGTTATGTTTGCA
The DNA here is from genome assembly GCF_037176765.1 of Anolis sagrei. NCBI lineage: Eukaryota > Metazoa > Chordata > Lepidosauria > Squamata > Anolidae > Anolis > Anolis sagrei. Next base: position 14,140,850 of record NC_090035.1, on the reverse strand, counting down.
TGGGTCATTTAAGTTTTCATTGAGTTGTTGTAGGTTTTTTCGGGCTATATGGCCATGTTCTAGAGGCATTCTCTCCTGACGTTTCACCTGCATAAGTTTTCATTATTGATTATTTTGGTCTATTATTAAGTTTAAAGTTCAGTTTCTTTTATATTGCTTAATGTGGTCTGTCCTGATGTAATTTGTTTGTATGTCTTCCCTTTTGGCACTTAATGTTTTCTGTACAAGTTGAGTCCCTTCGGGGAGATAGGGCAGTCTACAAAAAAGTTTAATAATAATAATAATAATAATAATAATAATAATAATAAGGAAGACCTCAATGGACCTCACATTGCAGACTGCAAGGGAGGGAGGAGAGATGAAATAAAAGTGATAACAACACTAACAATGCTATGGAGTTTGATGAGGCACCAGCAATCTCAGGCAGAGACATCTCAAGGCCTTGTCAAACTACAACACACAGATCACATAGCATTGGGCCTTAGCAGTTCAAATGGTCTCCAACTGCATTCATTCTGCAGTGCAGGTGACCCCAAAGTGGGTGAGGCTAAGGACACCTTGGTACGTACTTGTGCCTGGTCTCCGCGTGGCTCCTGGTGCCTTCTGCCCCTTGTTCTGGGCGGCTGGCTGTGGTCCTGGCCGAGGGAGCTCATCTGAGCCTGGGGGCATGTCCTTTGGGGCCCCCTCCAGGCCAAGAGGGCCCCCACTCTCCATCCCTTTGCTTTGCATCTGGGCCGCTACCAGCCGGATGCTTTCCTGCTGCAGCTTCTCCCTTTGCCGGTGCTTGGCCTGCAGCTTCCTCAAAGTGGGTCTCTGCCCACCAGCCGCCTGTGGCTCCTGGCTCAGAAGGTGGGCTGCGGCCAAGTGACCGGGCAGGATAACCTCGTTGTGGTCAGCACTCTCCTTCAGCTGTTGCTCTAGTCCATCTATCTTGCTCCCTTGGGCTTTCAGGGCATCCTGGAGCCCTTCGATTAATTTCTGGAGGCTTTCCAGCTTGGCCTGGCCCTCCTCGTTGCAAAGGGCCACTGCTTGGGTCAGATTGGCCAGGAGGGAGGCCTCGTGTTCCTTCTGGGCTTTCTTCTCCTGGTCCCTCCTTTCCGCCTCCTGCTTCTTGGTTTTGCGCTGAAACCTCTTGGCCCAGGATTTCAGCTGGTTGAGCTCGGCCTCCATGTTGGCCTGGGTGGCATTGACCGCAGCCCCCATGGCCTCCTGCCGGACCCAGAGCTGCTCGAACCGGGCATCGATGTTGTAAGAGACGTTATAGTTCCCGGCAATCTCTTGGAGACGGAGGAGGGTGACCTCCTGGAACCGGCGAAACTGAGGAAAGCCCCAAAATGGCAGGATTAGGACATTTGGTAAAAGCATTCCAGTGGAATATAAGGGGAGAAACCCGTGAAAAACTACCAACACTCTAATTCAGAAAAGCAAGAAGACAACAATAAAAACGCAGGATTCCAATAATCAATTAAAGCATTCTGGAGTTGGATCGTATATGAGAAGAGAAACCAATCATGCAAAATGATGAAAAATGACTAACTTTCTTATTTAGAAAAGCAAAAAGTCAAAACAAAACAAAAAATAAACGTTTTGGAAGAAAATGGACTATATAGAAAAACCAACCTAAAAATAATTTTAAAATATCATCTTCCTTATTTCAACTATGAAAAGTATGACTTCTTTGTTCGCTTTGACTACAATAATCCATAATTTGCGTGAAGTGCCCCCTTGTTTTGGACAACTGCCTTTATTCCTGGATTCTGGGTAATGAAGCCCTTGGAAAGCGATCTATTCCCGTGGATGGTTATAGTGGACTACAACTCCCAACCTTGTTCCTTTGGATTCTAGATACTGAAATCCTCAATAAGGTACATTTGCAGGATTGTATGTATGTTCCTGGCCAATTTCCTGTTGGTTCCCACTACCAGAGAGCCCTGTGACTACCCCTACCAACGGTGGATCTGGACCAAACTTGGTACATAGACACCCCCCATGACCAACAGAAAATACTGGAGGGGTTTGGGAGGGGATTGATCCGCCATGGTGAGAGTTGCAGTTTATCCCGCATCCAGAGATCCCTGTGACCTCTACCGATGACGGATCTGGACCAAACTTGGCACACAGAACCCCCATGACCAACAGAGGGAATTGGAAGGGGAATTGAGCATAGACTCTGGGAGTTGTAGTTCACAAATATTCATAAAACACTCTGAACCCAACTGATGATGGATCTCAACCACACTTGGAACACAGACCCAATATGGCCAACTTTGAATAATGGTGGAGTTTGGAAGGGATTGAGCCACAATTCAGGAAGTTATAGTTCACCCACTTGAAGAGCACTGTGAAACCAACTGACAATCGATCTTGACCTGACTTGGCACATGGACCCAACAAAACCAACTTTGAATACGGGCAAGGTTTGGGAGAAGTTGACCTTGACATTTGGGAGTTGTAGTTCGCGTACATCCAAAGAGCACTGTGAAGCTAAATAATGATAGACCTGAACAATGACACATGATGATAGGAGTTGTTGGTTACTCACCTCCTTATGCATTTTCTAATGGATTCATTCATAAAATCCAAAACCCAACAATTAATGCTTTTTATGCTTATTGTTACAAAAGACCTAACCCAGGCATTGCCAGTTACCTAAGCTAGTATAATATAATGTATTAGTAACAGTGGAATCTGCCTTGGAGTCCAGTGGAGGCTCCTTTTTTGGAGGTTTTTAAAGAGAGGCTGGATGGCCATCTGTCGGGAACGCTTTGATTTCTTGTCTGACAAAATGGGGGTTAGCCTAGATGGCTCTTGGGGTTCCTTCCAAATCTGTGATCCTATGATTCTAATATGGGATTCAAGAGCTCCTTTCCCTTCCCCACTTACTTCTTGGAGCAGATGAGTAAAACTGCCTATATTTAGGCCATGAGCAAGGCTCCAGCTGAGTGTCCTTATTTATAGGGTTAACTGGAAATATTTCTGCAGTAGAATTACTAGATTAACATGCTGCTGCTACGTTATATTTCTGACCACACAACATTGTGATCATTCCTTCTCAAAGTATGAGTGCCTCATCCATCAATCCCACCCTCAAGTTTATCCTATTCCTTATAGAACAGCTTATTTCATTTAATACATTCTCCTATAAAAATTGAGTCAAAGTGATGTTTCACTGTATATGAAAATGCAAAATATTCTGGGGAATTCAGAATCTGTCAGATTACTTTGAGAGAGCAAAACCTCCTACTGATTCCTAAATATTTGGAGAGATTTCTGCTTGCTTTTGTTATAAAAGTAGGTTTAGCATCTGTCTCCAGAAACGTCCATCCAACAACCTTTACATTATTTTAATGTACTTTAGGGTGCATCCACATCACCACATAATGCAGTTAGAATTTGCATTGTATAGTCAATGTAGACCCAGTATGGATCCAGCCTTAATCCATTGTATAGTCAACGCAGACCCAGTATGGATCCAGTCTCTGTCTTTTAATGTATGTGTTTTAATGGCCTTATATGTATTTTAACTAGGGCTGGATTTACACTGCTATATAACCCAGTTTATGTGCTTTGAACCAGATTATATGGCAGTGTAGACTAATGTAATCCAGGTTAAAGTGGATAAACTGTGGTCTGATACTGGATTATATAGTTGTATGGTGGGGAGAGGTAGGTAGGAGATCAATTAGTATTACTATTATTACACTATGTAAAAAGTTGAAACATTTTATGTCCCTATTTTGAAAGTGTTATTTCCTGTTTAATGTAAGTTTTATTTCCTGTTTAATTTACTTTGAAAGCAGTTGTACTCCAGAAACTTTGTTTCTGTAGCTGTCACAAACTACCTTGAGTTGGTTGAGATCCAATGAGATATTCATTGAATAACTAAAGCAAAATGTGCTGCAGGATGTCCCTCCCACAAAAACAAGGTTTCTGCAGTTTGATAAACTTTTCCCATGTTTTTATGATATAACCAATTATGAAATGACATTTATAACCCAGGAACAAAAATCGTGTTACATCATGTTATTATTACTCACCTGCTCTTCCAGTCGCCGAAATCTTTCAAAAAACGGCTTTCTTGCTTCTCCAGCCGCTGGTTGTTGAAGGAAGGCATCCTGGAGAAAAAGTGCAGCCAAAATCAGAAAAACGGATAGTTTTTGTCCCATCCTAAGAGTCTCTGAATGCAGGCTATGAATTCAAAAGATGTGGTTTAGTCTCAAACTCTGTTGTTTGTGTGAGCTGCTGTAGCTGTCTCTGCATACCTTCCTGAATGCTCTGCTTCCCTCCCTCCCTCCAAAAAGCTAAAAAGAGGCCCTGGATTGTGCTCAGAATAGATGAGATCCACAGACTTGTCTCTGGCATTCCCAAGGAGCCAAGTTTAGTCCAGAAGCCGGCGCCAGACGATGCGACATAAGAGCAACGCAGGGGGGAGGGAAGCCCTCAAATTAGGAAAGGCCACCTACCTTTTTTGAGAACATGTCCATCCTTGCGTCTCATGCGCCGCCAAATCTAAGGCGTACCTCTATTTTCAAAACCCCGAAATCAAAAAAGGTATTTGCTGCTGAATGTGGTGTGAAACAGTAAAAAGTGTACTCTTTGGCATTTGGCCATTAGAGGAAAAACGAAATGCAAAGATACAAAATTGGGGGACGCCTCGCTCGAGAGCAGTACGTGTGAAAAAGATCTCGGAGTCCTCATGGACAACAAGTTAAACATGAGCCAACAATGTGATGTGGTGGGAAAAAAGCCAATGGGATTTTGGCCTGCATCAATAGGAGCCTAGTGTCTAGGTCCAGGGAAGTAATGCTACCCCCTCTATTCTGCTTTGGTTAGACCACACCTGGAATATTGTGTCCAATTCTGGGCACCACAATTCAAGAGAGATATTGACAAGCTGGAATGTGTCTAGAGGAGGGTGACTAAAATGATCAAGGGTTTGGAGAACAAGCCCTATGAGGAGCAGCTTAAAGAGCTGGGCATGTTTAGCCTGAAGAAGAGAAGGCTGAGAGGAGACGTGATAGCCATATATAAATATGTGGGGGGAAGTCATAGGGAGGAGAGAGCGAACTTGTTTTCTGCTGCCCTGGAGACTACAACGTGGAACAATGGCTTCAAACTACAAGAAAGGAGACTCCATCTGAACATTTGGAAAAACTTCCTGACTGTGAGAGCCGTTCAGCAGTGGAACTCTCTGCCCCGGAGTGTGGTGGAGGCTCCTTCTTTGGAAGCTTTTAAACAGAGGCTGGATGGCCATCTGTCAGGGGTGATTTGAATGCAATATTCCTGCTTCTTGGTAGGGGGTTGGGCTGGATGGCCCATGAGGTCTCTTCCAACTCTTTGATTCTAGGATTCTATGATTCTTTCTTTAAAAATAAATGTGTCAGAACATCAAACTTCCAGCAATGGAAATTAAAACCTTGGGGTGCATCTACGCTGCTGAACGAATCCACTTAAATTGCCTTGGTTCAATGCTATGAGATCTTGTAGTTTTGCAAAGCTTTGAGCCTTCTCTGCCAAAGAATGCTGATGCCTCACTAAACTACAAATCCCAGGATCCCATAGAATTGAGCCATGGCCATTAAATCAGAGAAGAGGTCCATCAGAGGAGCTCCTGAAGCAGCTTCCCTTTTAGTTTTGGCTTAGCACTAAGATCACTGTATGGTGTGAATCTAATGTGCAGCTTCATTTTGGGAAGGTCATTTAGCCCAAAAAAAAGTGAGCATTAGATTTGAATGAATTGGATATATAGACAGATAAATATTCATTTTTCACACAAGCTCAGGCCCCATCTACACTGACATATAATTCAGTTCAAAGCAGATAATCTGGATTCAGAAACAGGACTATGTAGCCGTGGAAATGGGGCCAGTGTAGATTCCTATAACCCAGTTCAATGCAATTAAACTGCATTCTGACACTGCATTCTATGGCAGTGTAGATGGGGTCTCTTTCACACAAAAAAAGGAATATATATATACAGGGTTAGTCAAAATGCATAGGCCAATAAGCCATTCAATTGTATAATAGAGGAAGAAAAGCCCCATCTAACTCGCCTCCTAGCTACACTCTCAAAGGAGAGCAGTTTGGCATCCCTTTAATTGTTATGGTATTTGAGGATTTGTAGTTTGTTGTGGCCCCAGAACTGCCTGAGAATAGGGTAGATAGCTCACAAAACTACACATCCCAGGATTCCATACACTGAGCTACAGCAAAGTGGTGGCAAACTGAAATAGGCCTGCAGTGTGGATACAGCCTATAGGTGAAACACAGCATTAAACCTGCATTTTATTGGAACATAAATGCATTTTAACTGTATCTCGCTATGTGTATATGTTTCCTGTGGAAACTTACTGATAACGCATGGGGTGCAGTGCCAAAATTAGTAATATCAACCCTGGCCTTGTCTTACTCAACTGCCCCATCTGGCACAAGTCTTCCCACGCAAAGCAGGTGAATATAACACTGAATAAAACATGTAGAATAATCACAGGATGTCTGAAACCTACATGTACTGATAGACTTTATAAGCTAGCTGGCACTGCCCCTCCTGATGTGCAACAGAAATTTGCTGCCAATTGCAAGACAAAGGTTGAAAACTGTAAAGGCCACCCACTATATGGCTCTCAGCCTCCTCCCAGTAGACTTAAATCAAGGAAAAGTTTCATGAGAACTACCACTCCTCTAAATGTTCCCCCAACAACAGCAAGAGTATTCTTCTGTGGCAATGTGTTGTCAAAGGCTTTAATGGCCAGAATCATTGGGTGTTTGTAAGTTTTTAGGACTGTATGGCCATGCTCCAGAAGCATTCTCTCCTAATGTTTCGCCTGCATCTATAGCAGGCATCCTCAAAGGTTTTGAGGACCTCACAACCTGAGGATGCCTGCCATAGATGCAGGCAAAATGTCAGGAGAGGATGCTTCTGGAACATGGCCATGCAGCCTGAAAAACTCACAAAAACTTAAATCTGGCAATTCCAATTGGATGGCCCCCGACAGGGGCAAACCAAGAATGACAACTTGTAAGTCCCTGAACAGACCCCAGAAGTGGAGTGAACAGATCAAAAGGCAACCTGGCAAAATGACACTACCTAGAAGTACCCTCCATCTTGTGTGATTGCAGAGCAGAACAAACAACTCAGCATCTGTATGCTTGCCCACCATGCCCTGCCTTATGTACAGAGAAAGAACCGTTTCAAGCTACAGATAATGCGGTTGCTGTTGCCTGTTTTTTGGTCAAAAAATTATTGAGCTACTTGTGCTCCTTGTGTTTTCTAAGTTTTATACTTATTTATATATTTATGCAATGCTTTTGGCACAAAATAAATAAATATGCATTTTAATAGCATTCTGTTTTATTTATTTATTTATTTAAAATATTTATATCCCGCCCTTCTCCCCACAAGGGGGACTCAGCGTGGCTTCACATGAGCATCAGAGGATGCTAACAGCATAAATACCATAAAAATTACAATTCACAATAAAATCGTTTTAAAACATTGTACATCAACAGTAAAATTTAACAATAAATTAATAGATTAACGTGCCAGAAAAAACCGAGCTGGGGGAATCCATGTCACACAATCCAAATTTCCTTTTCCTATTGCCTGTGGCCTCTATAATCGAATGCCTGGCCCTAGAGCCAGGTCTTCAGGTGTCTTCTAAAGGACAGGTGGCCAACCTGATGTCCTTAGGGAGAGAGTTCCACAGACGGGGGGGGGGGGGACACTGCCGAGAAGGCCCTGTCACTCATTCCCACCAACCGCATTTGCGAGAGTGGTGGGATCGAGAGCAGGGCCTCAAAAATTGGGAGGGATAGCCAATACTCCAGAGGACAGGAGCAGGATTCAAAACGATCTTGACAGATTAGAGAGATGGGCCAAAACTAATAAAATGAAGTTCAATGGTGACAAATGCAAGATACTCCACTTAGGCAGAAAAAACAAAAAGCAAAGATACAGAATGGGGGATGCCTGGCTCAAGAGCAGTACGTGTGAAAAAGATCTTGGAGTCCTCGTGGACAACAAGTTAAACATGAGCCAACAATGTGATGTGGCAGCAAAAAAAGCCAGTGGGATTTTGGCCTGCATCAATAGGAGCATAGTGTCTAGGTCCAGGGAAGTAATGATACCCCTCTATTCTGCTTAGGTTAGACCACACCTGGAATATTGTGTCCAATTCTGGGCACCACAATTCAAGAGAGATTTTGACAAGCTCAAATGTGTCCAGAGGAGGGCGACTCAAATGATCAAGGGTCTGGAGAACAAGCCCTATGAAGAGCAGCTTAAGGAGCTGGGCATGTTTAGCCTGAAGAAGAGAAGGCTGAGAGGGGATATGATAGCCATGTATAAATATGTGAGAGGAAGCCACAGGGAGGAGGGAGCATGCTTGTTTTCTGCTTCCCTGGAGACCAGGACGCAGAACAATGGCTTCAAATTGTTATAGAGCTAAATTTTAGGGGTCTTTGCCAGGAGGCAGAGACCAATTAGACTCCTCAAAGAGTTCTTTTTTCCCTGGCGAGACAGAGAAGCATCCCATATTTTTCCCTAATTTCCCAATGAAAAGTCTCACCAGTTGAGGAAAACCATCGAAGTTTAATGCGATTCAGCTGAAACGGATGCAAAGCTGCAATCATTCACCAGCAGAGCATGAGGAGATTACACTAATGCAATCATATTTATAGTAAATTCAAAATTGCAGAGTTCAAACTCCCCACCCCGGCTTCCCTGTTGTTCCCTGCTGTGATTGGGTGATGGGCGGACACCTGGGAGGAGGCCCTCCCGCCCCCGGCGCCACTGGACCACAAGAGAGGAGATTCCATCTGAACATGAGGAAGAACTTCCTGACTGTAAGAGCCGTTCAGCAGTGGAACTCTCTGCCTCGGAGTGTGGTGGAGGCTCCTTCTTTGGAAGGTTTTAAACAGAGGCTGGATGGCCATCTGTCAGGGGTGATTTGAATGCAACATTCCTGGTTCTTGGCAGAAAGGGGTTGGACTGGATGGCCCATGAAGTCTCTTCCAACTCTTTGATTCTATGATTATGTTCAGATGGAATCTCCTCTCTTGTAGTTTGAACATTGTACATCATCAGTAAAATTTAACAATAAATAGATTAACGTGCCAGTAAAACCCAAGCTGAGCTGGGAGAATCCATGTCACAAAATCCTAATTTCCTTTTCCTATTGCCTGTGGCCTCTAATCGAATGCCTGGCCCCAGAGCCAGGTCTTCAGTTGTCTTCTAAAGGACAGGTGGCCAACCTGATGTCCTTAGGGAGAGAGTTCCACAGACGGGGCCACTGCCAAGAAGGCCCTGTCTCTCATCCCCACCAACCACGTTTGTGAGAGTGGTGGGATCGAGAGCAGGGCCTCTCCTGATGATCTTAATCTTCGTTTTACTTCTGTTTGAACCCTTTTGTGCCCCTTAAGGAGCTGCAAAGAGAGGTAGAGAATACATTCATAGAATCATAGAGTTGGAAGAGACCTCATGGGCCATCCAGTCCAACCCCCTGCCAAGAAGCAGGAATATTGCATTCAAATCACCCCCGACAGATGGCCATCCAGCCTCTGTTGGCCATCTGTCATTATTATTATTATTATTATTATTTGTTTATTTAAATTATTATAAATTATTTAATAATTATTAATTGTAAAAGTTCATAATAATAAGTTACAATAATAATATATAATAAAATAATAATAGTAGCAACAACTCTCCCTTCAAATACACTTTGCACACTGTCTGTATCCTCCTTCTCCTCAAAAACCCTTTACTTTCTGTTTCGCTTTGACAGACCGGAAGTCCCACCCCCATCTTCCGGCTGTTTCCACCGAGCGCCCTTTCTGGCGGAGGATCCCTGTGAGAAAGTCTGGCTGCTAGGGCTGGCGCGCAGGCGCAGGCGTTTCCCTAGCTTTCCCATCTTGAAAGAGCGGCCTTGGCGGTGACATCATCCGTTGCCAAGACGCATGCGCGCCCGGAAGTGAGTGCCGGCTGGGTTCTACCGCGATGGTGTCGCCGCTCTTGTGGTCCGGGTGAGGGGCCCTGGGGCCCTCTGGGGCCTTCTGGGAAGGGAGGGGAGACTTTAGAGCTTACTGGGAGGAGTAATGCCTGACTGTTATCGTTTTAATTATTGCTAATTGGGCAGTAGAACCTTTCCATTGTTATTGTTATCATTACCATAGCTACCATTATTATTGCTACATATATATATGTATATGTGCATATATATATATGTGTGTGTGTGTGTATATATATACACACACATATATATGTATATATATGTGTATATATATATATATAACACATACATATAGAATCTATATATACTCATATAATATTTATATAAGATATAATATATATATATAATACAATACATTAATAATATATATAATACAATACATTAATATATATGTGTGTGTGTATATATACATACACACACATATATACATATGTATATATATATAAAACACACATAATATAGAATCTATATATACTCATATAATATTTATATAAGATATAATATAATATATATATAATATAATACAATACATTAATAATATATATAATACAATACATTAATATATATATGTGTGTGTGTGCATATATATATATATACACATATATGTGTGTGTGTGTGTATATATATAACACACATACATATAGAATCTATATATACTCATAATATTTATATAAGATATAATATAATATATATATATATAATATAATACAATACATTAATAATATATATAATACAATACATTAATATATATTAATATTATATATATATATTAATATGATATATATATAATACAATACATTAATATATATATATGTGTGTGTGTGTGTGTGTATATATATATATACACACACACATATATATACATACATATGTATATATATGTGTGTGTATATATATATCACACATACATATAGAATCTATATATACTCAAATAATATTTATATAAGATATAATATATATACATATAATATATATAATATATAATACAATACATTAATAAATTCATTGATATATAATATCAATGAATTTATTAATGTATTGTATAATGTTTTAAATTGAGTTTTACAGTTTTAATTTAAATTTTATTGTATACTAGCTGCCCTCTGCCACGCGTTGCTGTGGCCCAGGAAAATAGTGTTCGCTTGTGGGTAAACAATATTTTTTTATGATTATTATTAAACTTTATTTGTACCCCGCTAGCATCTCCCGAAGGACTCGATGTGGCTTACAAAGGCCAAGGCCTCAACACACAATATAATAATACAAAACCTAAGGCAAATTAAAAACAATTGAAGCAATATAACAACAAGCAATAAACACTACACCAAGACACAATAAAACTGGGCCGGGCCAGAGTAATGGGTACAGGATTAAAAGTGCTGATGTGACAGGAGGTATATAAGGCTTATAAGGCAAGTGCAGTGTGCAGCAATCTTAGTTCTAATAAAGTGCTTATGGGACTTGGTATTGGAGATTTCCTATTCTGGGAAGGCACATCGGAACAGCCAGGTCTTCAAGTTCTTTCTGAAGACTGCCAATGTAGGGGCCTGTCTAAGATCTTTGGGGAGGGTGTTCCAGAGTCAGGGGGCCACCACAGAAAAGGCCCTGTCTCGTGTCCCCACCAATGGGGACACCAATTTCTTGTCAATGTTGATGTAGAGATTGTATGGTTTGCTTACTCTGGAACATACAACATATCATTGCCCTTATTTAGAGGTCCCTTTGAAATCTATGATACTATATCTGGCATATATGTGTGTGTGTGTGAATCATATCTATTTATCTGTATCTACACAGGATGGCTCTTTCTCAGGAGGGTTTTGATTATGTTTTCTTGCCCTGGTGAAGAGAGTTGGACTACATGGCCTTTAGGCAGCATTTCTCAACCTGGGGGTCAGGACCCCTGGGGGGGTTGTGAGGGGGTCTCAGAAGGGTCTCAGAAGACCACCAGAAATCACAGTATTTTCTGTTGGTCATGGGGGTTCTGTATGGAAAGTTTGGCCCAATTCTTTCGTTGGTGGGGTTCAGAATGCTCTTTGATTGTAGTTGAACTATAAATCCCAGCAAATACAACTCTCAAAGGTCAAGGTCTACTTTCCTCAAACTCCACCAGTGTTTACACTTGAGTATTCATGCCAAGTTTGATCCAGATCCATCATTGTTTGAGTCCACAGTGCTGTCTGGATGTAGGTGAACTACAACTCCAAAACTCAAGGTCAAGCCCACCAAACCCTTCCAGTATTTTCTGTTGGCCATGGGAGTTCTGTGTGCCAAGTTTGGTTCTATTCCATCGTTGGTGGAGATCAGAGTGCTCTTTGATTTTAGGTGAACTATAAATCTCAGCAACTACAACTCCCAAATGACAAAATCATAATTTTTTGAGTGATGGTCACTCCTTGTGTTGTGAGACATTTTGTTTCCAAATTTGGTGTGGTTTCGTTCATTGGTTCTTTTGTTTTTAAGGTACTCATTACACACAGAGCATTTTTATATATATAGATAGAAGATGTTGATAGCATCATTGATGCTTATGTGAGGCCGCCCAGAGTCCCCTCTGTGGGGAGAAGGGTGGGGTAGAAATGAAATGAAATAAATAAATATTATGATATTATATATATATATATATATATATACACACACACACACACACACACACATACACACACACACACACACAATACATTTCGTGTGTGTGTGTGTGTATGTATTTCTGTTGATAGTCCCATTACTGTTATTATTGCTCTTATTGTTAAAACGACTGCTATATTATTAGTATTGTTGACATTGTTATTGACATTGTTAGAAGTATATTTTAATCATTTATGTCCTGCCTTCCTTCCCAAAATGGAACTCAAAGCAACTAGCAGTATGTATATAGAATCATAGAGTCGTAGAGTTGGAAGAGACCTCATGGGCCATCCAGTCCAACCCCCTGCCAAGAAGCAGGAAAATTGCATTCAAAGCACCCGCAACAGATGGCCATCCAGCCTCTGTTTAAAAGCCTCCAAAGAAAGAGCCTCCACCACACTCTGGGGCAGAGAGTTCCACTCCTGAACGGCTCTCACAGTCAGGAAGTTCTTCCCAATGTTCAGATGGAATCTCTTTATATATCATTATTATTGCTTCTACTATTGTTTCTACAATTAGTATTATTGTTATTACTATTTTTATTGTCAGTTGGATTTTGAGGCCTCAACATTATTATTATGATCATCATCATCAAAACTACTGCAATATTATTAGTATATTAGTATATGATTGTTGGTAGTATTATCGGTATTGCTATTGGTGTTGTTAGTATATTAATAATAATAAAGTTTATATCCCGCCACCGTCTCCCTGAAGTGACTCTGGGCAGCTTACAAAGGCACTTTAGGGTTCAACATATAATATAAAACGTTATATAAGTATAAAACAATATCACTTACAATTATAAATTATGATAACACATAAAACATAAAATAAAATGGCTAATACTAGCTGTCATTAGTTCACAACTAAAGTTCCAGAGTGTCAACCTCATATGGGCCCATTACAGCCTATTCGAGATCAAAAACCTGTTTAAACATCCATGTTTTTAGATTGGATCAGAAGGATTGGAGGATGGGGGCTATCTTAATCTCTTTTGGGAGGGTATTCTTTGAGCCGGGGAGCCACCACAGAGAAGCCTCTCTGTCTCGTCCCCACCAACCGCACTTGAGACATTTATATTTTGTCTTTCTCCTGAAAATGGAACCCAGAGCAACAAGCAACATATTTAAAGCAATTGTTGATGCCCTGTGCTTTCAAATCCTTTCCAATTTAGTAACAATATATTTTTAAACTTTATTGACCGCCCTATCTCCCCGAAGGGATTCAGGGCAGTTTCCGACACACATGGCAAACATCCAATGCCAACAAAAGACATATAACAGAGAACATCAAAACAAGGCACATCACAGAAAATAAAACAACTATTGCTATAAATGTAATATCAAATAGAAATTAACAAAAAAATAAAACTAGACAATCCTAACAGACATAATCACAAAATATGAATTTAAACAGAATAAAAATTAAAACAACTAATACCTTATTAAGAGATAAAATGGTTGCTGACAACTAACAGGCTGAGATCAATTCCAGTATCTAAACAGAATCCAGTATATCTAGATGATGTTATATGTTAAGACGTATTAATCTTCAAGACGTAAGGAGGCCCTAAGGCTATTGATTCAGGGTTATCTCACAAGGAGAGTTGGCCCTCCTCTGAGGCTGAGAGTGTGTGACTTGCTCAAGGTTAGCCAGTGGGTTTTGCAGTAGAGTGGGGATTTAAACCTAGTTGTAGCCCAATGTTGAAGACTGCTGTCCGCCAGTGGAATAATGGATGTCTCTCTCCCTTCCCTCAGAGCCTACAATGTGCCACAGGACCTAAGGTTGCCGGGGAGGGCTTCCCTGCTGGCTGCTTGACCAGTTGCAGCAGCGAAGATGGAGGCGGGGGTCCCGTTGCCACTGCCTGAGGGCCCAGGCGGCCAGACGTCATCCCCTTTTGCGGGGGTCTCCAACCCCCGCCGCCTCTCGGCAAGCGAGTTCTCCTGCCACTGCTGCTACGACGTCCTGGTGGAGCCCACCACCTTGAACTGTGGGCACAGCTTCTGCCGGCATTGCCTGGCCTTGTGGTGGGCTGCCTCCAAGAAGAACGAATGCCCCGAGTGCCGGGAGAAGTGGGAGGGCTTCCCCAGAGTCAACATCCTCCTCAGGTGATCCTGATATTTTACAGTCAGTTTTGGTTAGAACAGCCAACTGGGATCCAATTCTCAAACTATCCCCCATTTTCTTTCTTGGGGAGAATCTACACTTATCTTGCCCAGTTAGTAGGCTTACTGTTGGGAGTTGTAGTTTAGGGGAAACTGGAGAGCCAAAGGTCCTAGCTTTCCGCGACGGCCATCAAAGACCCTTTGCAAATGGCAGCACTTCCATTTTGTTCCAGGGATGCCATTGAGAAGCTCTTTCCAGACGCCATCGAGCAGCGGAAAAGGGACATTCGGCAAAACCCGGAGGCTGCTGACAGCCTCCTTGCCTTCCATAAATATGGAACGGAGCAGGCACCGGCAGCACCCAACACTGCGAGAATCAATCCACGCGGAGGAGGATTTTTCTCTGGCGTCTTAACGGCATTGACGTGTGTGGCGGTACGTCTCCCTCCCCCTGGACTCCCTATCAAAGGGACTGCGTCGGTGCCGCATTGCGGGCCTTGTCCTAAACAGCGGCAAATCTATTATCAAAGACTTTCATGACCTGAATCACTGGAGTGTTTTGTCGTTTCCGGGCCGTATGGTCGTTTTCTGGGCTGTATGGCCTGGACTGTATGGCCAGCCACAGATGCAAGCAAAACTTCAAGAAAAATGCTGCTAGAACATGACCATACAGTCCGGAAACCACACAACACCCCAGTTTAAGATCCCCTTTTCCCCTGCTCTTTTCAGCATTGGCTGTGTCTGTGTTGGAGAGACATAAACATCCTGCTCCTATTTTATCTCATCATAGTCTGTTAATTGTTTTTTATTCGGAATATGTGGCCCACCCATTGTCATCTCTATTGTGATTGTGTCTATTGGAATTTTAATTTAATTATTTATTTATTATTTTATTATTATTGTTATTGCCATTGTTTGTTGTATATGCTTTGATTTTATTGCTGTATTATGTTGTCTGGGCTTGGCCCCATGTAAGCCGCTTCAAGTCCCCATCAGGGAAATGGTGTTGGGGTATTATTGTTGTTGTTATTATTATATTGTAAAAGGATCCTCCAAGACCACACAGGAGTGAATCTGGCACCAAAACATGCATTGTTCAGTGTGTTTTTATATATAATGTCTTCTTGAATCTGATGCTCACCTTTTTCTGTCTAAATCACATGACCAAAATTAGGGTGCACATTAGAGTCGCGTCATACAGTAATCTTAGCACTGAGCCAAAGCAAAAGAGGAAGTTGCACCAGGAGCTCCTCTTTGAGAGACGTCATCTCTAATTTAATGGCCAAAGTTCAATGCTATGCCACCCTGGGATTTGTACTTTGGTGAAGCATCAGCATTCTTTGGCATAGAAGGCTCAAGACCTTGTAAAACTACAGCCCCCATGACTCCATAGCATTGAACCAAGAGAATTCAAATGGATTCATTAAGCAAGAAAAAATGCACCCAAAAAGTTTTTTCTTTTGTGCCCTAACAGTTTTGTTTTTAGAGTAGGAATTCTAAGCAGACAGCAACTGTAATGGCCAAATGACAAAGAGGTTAGTTTTTGGCGCTGTGCATTATATTTGGCAGCAAATACTTTTTTTGGTTACAGGATATTGAAAATAAAGGTGTGCATTAGATTCAATGCCACATTAGACTCGAGTCAATATGGTATGTGTATATATCTGTGTGGGTCTTATACACAAATTGTAGCCAGGGTCATAAAACACGCAAATCTTCTGATCCCCATGTCTTTGCTTTCTTTTGCACAAAACAATGAGCAATTGAACTTTATTGCATGTTAATAAAACTTTCCAGTTCCTGCCCATTTGGTCACTAGACAGCCCTAACTCCATTTGTCAGTGTCCATTTGTCAATGTCATTCTGACTACACATAACCAAATACATTATAATTATAGACCCCTTGAATCAGCCCTTCCCTTTGACAGAAAGGACCCCAGAAGACATCCCCTGAAAAGGAAAGTTAAAAAGGAGTCCCTTTGTAATAATTTTGTGTCTTTTGTAAGGACACTTTGAGTCCTAGTTTGGTAGGAAAGGTGAAATATAAATAAAGAGATGATTGGATAGTCATATCAACTATTGGGTCTGATTTTGCCCGTCTTCTCCTTCCTTGTGAATGATACTTTTTTCTTTTCAAAAACCCTGTACGTGAGTGCTGCTTCCAGCTTCTTTTCTCTCTCTCCCATTGTCTTCTCTCCAAAGGAGCAGCTTAAATTTAAAGGGCACCCATAGGTGACCCAAATAGACAGATATGTTGTGCACTAGTAATAATAATAATAATAATAATAATAATAATAATAATAGTTTTCTTACCTGCCTTTCCTTGTGGCTCAAAGCAGGTTACAATATAGCTAAACACACGTGAACATTTTAAATATTCTATAAAATACAGGCCACCCCCCAAGTTACAAACAAGATAGGTTCTGGATTGCTGTGAGTTTTCTGGGCATGTTCCAGAAGCATTCTCTCCTGACGTTTCACCCACATCTATGTCAGGCATCTTTAGAGGTTGCGAGGTTTGTTGGAGACAAGGCAAGTGAGGTTTATATCTTTGTGGAATGTCCAGAGTGGGAGAAAGAAGTCTTCTCTGCTTGAGGCAAGTGTGAATGTTGCAATAGGCCACCTTGATTAGCATTGAATAGCCTTGCAGCTTCAAAGCCTGGCTGCTTCCTTCCTGGGGGAATCCTTTGTTGGGAGTTGTTATCTGGCCCTGGTTGTTTCTTGTCTGGAACTCCCCTGTTTTCAGAGTGTTGATCTTTATTTACTGTCCTGATTTTAGAGTTTTTAATACGGGCAGCCAGATTTTGTTCGTTTTCATGGTTTCCTCCTTTCTGTTGACATTGTCCACATGCTTGTGGATTTCAATGGCTTTTCCTATGTAGTTTGACATGATGGTTGTTAGAGTGCAACATTCACACCTGCCTCAAACAGACAAGAGTTCTTTCTCCCACCCTAGACATTCCACAGATATATAAGCTCCATTTGCCTAGTTTCCAACAGACCTCACAACCTCTGAGGATGCCTGTCATAGATGTGGGCCAAACGTCAGGAGAGAATGCTTCTGGAACCTGGCCACACAACAACCCAGTGATTCTGGCAATGAAAGCCTTCAACAACAAGATGGGTTCTGTAGGTTTCTTCTTAAGTTGAATTTGTTTGTAATTTTTAACAGGTATATTTTTAAGTGTAATTTCAGGCTTATACACATACATGCATACATACATATACATGCATGCATACATGCTTTGGATAGCATAGGAAAGGGTGAATACCCCAGTAGTGTTTGATTTGCTGTCTTCCCCTCTTCAGAAGAATTCACTTCACTTTCTGTCCCTGTGATAATTGGTTTTTGAAAAATGTGGCTTGTTGTGAAAACAAGGATTGGTGGGAAAGCTTCCCTGGAGACCCCTTTTTCCCTTGATAATTAGTCTTCGAGGAGTGGATTTCCTTTCTTGTAAGTCAGGTGTTTGTAACTTAGGGACCGCTTATACATATTTCTCCAAAATACATATTAAAATACATTTTAAAAAGATTTAAACACAAGACGCGAGTTTAAAATGTGCTTGTGTTTGTGAGCATTCTGTGTGTTTTCTTGCCCTTATTCCACCATTCAGAGCTTTCCTGTCATTTCAGCAGCCTTCTGAAACATGCCATTTTGCAAAAGAAATGGCACCCTGATGCCTCTTAACTGTGAAACCTCTTGCTCTCTTTTCTAGGTGGTCTTGCTGGGCTACCACTGGAGCAGCCGGGATTCGGAAGATGACCTCCTGGTCCATAAACCCGTGGCCAAGTGGACGGCTGAGGAGGTGACCCATTGGCTGGGGCAGCTCGGACCCTGGACCTCCCTCTACATGGAGAGGTTTTTGCTGGAGAGGGTCAACGGAAGGTGAAGAGGGTGCTATATATAAAATTTGGTCATATAAGTAAATTATAACATTGTCACAGTCACCTTTACAAAAAATGTTTTCCATATATCCTCATAACATTCTGATGATTCCTGTTTTCCTATCCTTTATATTCCTTTTCTTACATCTGCTACTTATTCTTATCCAATTTCCCCCTCTTCCTCCCTCCCTCCGGAACAGTTGTACCTCTGCTCTTTCTTCTGTTTTATTTGTTTAATCATGAGGATTGTCTGATTCAGCTCCTTGTATTTTCCTTTCCCTTTTACTCTGGCTATAAAGCCTTTCCATTTTGACTCCCAGTTCTCCTTAGGATGTATATTTAATTCTCCCTTCAGTGATTTAGTTCTCCCTTCAGTGAGTTTCCATTGAGGGAAATGGTGGCAGGGTATAAATAAAGATTATTATTATTATTATTATTATTATTATTATTATTATTATTATATTGAAGCATATAATCTGATAGCAGATTACCAGAGGTTTAGCACAGCTGGTAAATCATCAGTAATTATAAGATCTATCAACCAAAAAGCCTGCAAGTTCGAAGCCCCGGGTTGGCGTGAGCTACCATCTGTTAGCCTAGCTCAGTGGTTCTCAACCTGGGGTCCCCAGATGTTTTTGGCCTACAACTCCCAGAAATCCAAGCCAGTTTACCAGCTGTTAGGATTTCTGGGAGTTGTAGGCTAAAAACATCTGGGGACCCCAGGTTGAGGACCACTGGCCTAGCTCATTGTTTACCTAAGCAAGGTGAAAACAGCTTTAGGTACCACAAAAAGCGGTGGAGGTATTTTACGACGCCATAAAGAAAAAAGATCAGAAAATGCTGGGTGACCAAAAGGAAAGAGGAAGTCCTGACAGCTCTTTGTCATAAAGGATAGAGCAACAGCACCCCGTGGACTTGAGCCCAACCTTCCATGGCACCAAAAACAGCTGGACACTGAGTCGAAACAAACCACTTCCTTCTGTTCTGTCTGTCTGTGTTGTCTATACAAACTGGCATTGAATGTTTGCCTTGTACGTGTACTGTGATCTGCCCTGAGTCCCCTTTGGGGTGAGAAGGGCGGAATATAAATAAAGTATTATTATTATTATTATTATTATTACCATTATAAATATTTATACCATGTTTTACATTTCCTTTTGATCCTTCCACCCCAAGGCTGCCATTGTTTGGGCTTCTGCTAACATGTATTTTACGATTTCTACCCATTCTTGATAGGAGAGACAGACAGACAGAGAGGGGCTGCTCTGTGCAGCTTCCTTGTTTATTTGATTATCCATTATTTGATGTGTTTGTTATGTTTTTCTTGGCATTGAATGTTTACCAATTTTTGTTTTAAACCGCCCTGAGTCCCTTGTGGGAGATAGGACAGGATATAAATAAAGTATTATTATTATTATTATTATTATTATTATTATTATTATTCCTTCTCATTGAAGACTTTATGCCCCTCAGGTGATAAGGATACTGGGGGAACAGTGGTGTGTGTCCCAAGTAAGTTTCAAACCCATTAGTGAGTAGTCACATGCTCCCACCTCGCTGTCAGCTTTGCTAGGAGCTTGTTCTTGCTCTAGATGCAGATGCTTTGGCTCCGATGGAGATGTCTGTGCCTCATTGTGTGTGAATCTCCCTAGTCTCAATGGTGTAGACCAGGCATGGGCAAACTTGGCCCCTTCAGGTGTTTTTGGACTTCAACTCCCACAATTCCTAACAGCCTCAGGCCCATTCCTTTCCCCCCTCAGCCGCTTAAGCGGCTGAGGGGGGAAAGGAAAGGGCCTGAGGCTGTTAGGAATCGTGGGAGTTGAAGTCCAAAACACCTGCAGGGGCCAAGTTTGCCCATGCCTGGTGTAGATGAAACCTAGCCTTGGTAGCCCTGTTTCCCCATAACATTTATTGTTCCGGGGTGTCTCATCTTTAGGCTCCTCCTGACGCTCACGGATGAAGACCTGGCCAGGGCCCCGTACCACGTGGAGAACGGCAGCCACAGAAAGGCCATCATGGTGGAGCTGGAGCGCGTGAAGGCGCTGGGGGTCAAGCCGCCACAGAACCTCTGGGAGTACAAGGTAAGAAGGACTCAAAGTGGCCTACAGTCAAGCCAATCCAATTTAAAATCTAAAAATATATAAACATTAAAATAGAAGTAAATAGTAATAGTATTAAAAATTAAAACCGAGAGCTATGACTCTTCCACTTAGGTGATCCCTCTTTTTCTGAGTATGAGTACAGTGTTCTGGTGGTGGATACGTAGGTGACTGTAGAGCCCTATTCTTGACCCTCATGTTCTTCCACAGTGAGGGCATCAGTTTCCAGGTGGAAGGTGGTTCCGGTCAGGGTTGGCTTGATGCACCCTCCTCTTGGCACACTTCTCCCTTTCGCCCTCAATTCGTGCCTCTTCGAATTCCACAGCACTGCTGGTCACAGCTGACTTCCAGTTAGAGCGCTCAAGGGCCAGGACTTCCCAGTTCTCAGTGTCTATGCCACAGTTTTTAAGGTTGGCTTTAAGCCCATCTTTAAATCTCTTTTCCTGTCCACCAACATTCCGTTTTCTGTTCTTGAGTTGGGAGTAGAGTAACTGCTTTGGGAAATGGTGATCGGACATTCGGACAACGTGGCATTCAGTCCAGCGGAGTTAATGGTGTAGGAGCATCGATTCAGTGCTCATGGTCTTGACATCTTCCAGCACACTGACATTTGCTGCCTGTCTTCCCAAGAAATTTGCAGGATTTTTCAGAGGCAACATTGATGGAATCGTTCCAGGAGTTGAGTGTGACATCTGTAAACAGTCCACGTTTTGCAGGCATATAACAGGGTTGGGAGGACAATGGCTTTATAAACAAGCACCTTGGTCTCCCTATGGATGTCCTGGTCCTGAAACACACTCTGCTTAATTTGGAAAAATGCTGCACTCGCAGAGCTCAGGCGGTGTTGTATTTCAGTGTCAACATTTACTTTTGTGGAGAGGTGACTGCCAAAGTAGCAGAAATGGACAACAGTTTCTACTGTTATACCATTAACCTGTATTTCTGGCATCAGAGAGGGATTGGCTGATACCTGCTTTGGTTTTCTCAATGTTCAATGAAAGGTATTAAAAATAATCAGTTAAAACTGATATCTATGACTCTTAAAGACCTTATGAAACTACATATCCCACCATTCCATACCATTGAGTTGTGGCAGTTAAAGTGGGGTCAGACCACATTAATTCTAGAAGCACCCATAGACTCACCTCTCAATTTAATAGACATACATGTGTGTATAATTACTGTGTGTATATGTGTGTGTGTATCTGTATAGCCTCACAGACCTAAATGGCCTTTCCTTTCCCCCTCTCTGTCAAAGTTCACTCTCTGTTCTCTTTCCTTCCCTGTTTCAGGCTGTCCATCCGGGGAAGTCCCTGTTCCTACTCTATGCTCTGAAGAGCTCCCCGCGCCTCACCATGCTGTACCTCTACCTGTTCGACTACACAGATGTCTTCCTGCCCTTCATCCACACCATCTGCCCTGCCGAGGAGGAGGAGTTCGAGGACATCCTTGCCAAGCTGCTGGTGAGGGTCTAGGAGCAGGCCAAGGGGTAGCCATATTGGATGCGCCTCTCAATGGGATGTGCAGGGGGTGACTGCGTGGCTTTGAAATGCAAGTCACAGATGATGGTGATGATGATGATAATGATTATGATACTGTATTTCTTCAATTGTGAGACACAACCTAATTTCATGGTCACCATAACCTCAAAAATACATTAGGATACCTCTGTAATTTATTATATTATTATTTAGTCATATTTATTATTTTTACTTAGTAGTATTTATAATTACCTATATTTCTTCAATTGTAAGACACCACTGATTGTAAGACGCACCTGACTATCAATACCGCCTCCACCAACAAAAAGGCATGAGATACACTTGTGATTCTAAGATACACCCCATTTTTAGAGATGTGTATTTAGCAGGGAAAGTGTGCCTTAGAAGTGAAGTTAATAATAAATAATATAACCCAGGAAAGGAAAGCTTGGGCTTCTCTGCTTTTGGAACACACAAGCTCTCTTTCCTGGTCTGCCTTTCTGAAAGGTGGGCATTTTAATAAATAAATACTTAGAGAACTGGCAAGCAAGGACCCAATTCAGTTCTTCCCTGCAGTTGGGGGAAGATACAACCAATATAATGTTTAATTCCCAAAATTTAAGCAGTATAAATATAATTAAGGTAAAGGTTTCCCCTGACATTAGAACTACTCGTGTCCAACTCTGGGGGGTTGATGCTCTCGGCTGGCGGGGAAGAGAGATAGGGCCTTCTCGGTGGTGGCTCCTTGGCTGTGGAACACCCTTCCCGTGGACATCAGAATGGCTCCTTTCCTGATGGTATTCCGCAGGAAATTAAAAACTTGGTTGTTCAAGAAGGCGTTCGAACAAGAAGTGCAATGATAGGTAATGATGATAGGATTGGAACAACGGAAATGATACTGGATTGTGGTTTGGACGATGGGACGACACGGAATGGCTTTTGTAGTAATGATGACGTTTTGATGATGATGTTTTTGATGATGATGTTTTTGTTATTGCTGGATGTGGATTTTAGATTATGTCTTGAATTTTTGAATTTTGTTCCTTCTATGTTGTACACCGCTGTGAGTCGCCCCCGGGCTGAGAACAGCGGTATATAAGCAAAGTAAATAAATAAATAATCTCAATTTCTAAGCCGAAGAGCCGGCGTTGTCCGCAGACACCTCCTAGGTCATGTGGCCAGCATGACTGCATGGAGCACTGTTACCTTCCCACCTAAATGGTACCTATTGATAGACTCACATTTGCATGTCTTCCAACTGCTAGGTTGGCAGAAGCTGGGACTAACAGTGGGAGCTCACCCCACTCCCCAGATTTGAACTGCCGGCCTTTTGGTCAGCAGCTCAGTGGTTTAATAAGTAGAATTCCCCAAATTAAAGCAGGTTGTTGTCATTTTTAGTTTTTAGTTTTGAATATGGTTTTATGGATTTTAACTGAATTCTCTAAATACCAATATTTAATTCTCTTTTAATGCTTGTATATTTGTAGATTTTAAATTGTTTTGAAATGCTTTAAATGTGCGCTGCTTTGAATCTCCTCCTGGAGAGAAAAATCAGGGTATAATTAAATATAATAATAATAATACGAATAATAATAATATTGAAAATACATTATTATATTATTACATTATCATTATAGTATTATATTATAGTTGTAAGGCATTGAATTTTTGCCATTATCTATGTGTAATCCGCTTTGAGTCCCCCTAGGGGTGAGAAAAACGATATATAAATATTGTAAATAATAAATAAATAATATTATTATTATTGAAAATAATAATAATAATAATTATAATTATTATTATTATTATTGAAAATACATCACACAGTTCTAGACGCTTGGGAAGTGTTCGACTTGTGATTTTGTGATACGAAATCCAGCATATAGATCTCGTTTGCTGTGACATACTGTGTTTTTGTGTCAGTAAAATCATAATAATCATAACAATAATCATAATATAAGGGATATACAAGTTTTTAAGAGGAAGGCTGATGAGCCTGTAGTTCAGGTCTGTAGCTAGGAAATGATGGTCTTGGTTTTGTTCTGAGGCCGCTTGGTTTCCCTGGTGAAAGAAAAACGTGGCACTTCTGATGGGAGGTCATTCAGGAAGTTCTCAGGGCTGCATTTGAGCCCTGCAAGGTGCCTTGCCATGGCCCTCTGCTGACCAGTGGCTCTCGCTGCCCTGTCTCTTGACCAAGGTCTCTCCACAGGACCTGAAGGAGCCGGCCTGGAAGCAGTGGCGCGAGTTCGTGGCCAAGTTCCTCTTCCTGCCCTACCAGCTGGTGGCTGAGTTTGCCTGGGACTGGCTGGAGGTGCACTACTGGACGTCCCGCTTCATCATCGTCAACGCCATGCTGCTCTCCGTCCTGGAGCTCTTCTCCTTCTGGAGGCTCTGGTCCAGGAGGGAGCTCAGGTAAGACCCTCTTGACGCTGTGGCTCTGGCTGCTGTTTCTGTTAAAAATTGGCTTAGAACAGTGGTTCTCAACCTGTGGATCCCCAGTTGTTTTGGCCTTCAACTCCCAGAAATCCTAACAACTGGTAAACTGGCTGGAATTTCTGGTAGTTGCAGGCCAAAACACCTAGGGTTGAGAACCACGGGCCTAGGGTTAATATAGTGAATTTATGCCTAGGTCACAAGTATCTATCTGCTTGGCCCAGTATTGCCTTTAATTTATTTAATTTAGTTCCATCTTGTCTCCAGTGCTGTGCTAATAATATAATGTAATGTAAGATAATATAATATTGTATATACATATAATATTTGTAATATAATAATATAATACAATATAACACTACTAATAATGATGATATTATAATTATATATTTTATATTACATGTAATATTACTAATAATATCA
This sequence comes from Anolis sagrei, assembly GCF_037176765.1. Taxonomy (NCBI): domain Eukaryota; kingdom Metazoa; phylum Chordata; class Lepidosauria; order Squamata; family Anolidae; genus Anolis; species Anolis sagrei. Next base: position 14,115,783 of record NC_090035.1, on the reverse strand, counting down.
CAATATCATGGTATAGTACAACTTTGTTGTTCATTTGTTCAGTCGTTTCCAACTCTTTGTGACCTCATGGACCAGCCCACGCCAGAGCTCCCTGTCCGCCAATTTACAATTCAATTTATAATTTAATAGTACAATTTAGTAATATATAATGCTGATATTGTACTAATAATATAATATATTGTATGTATATATATATATATCTTGTAAGCCCCTCTGAGTCCCCTTCAGGGTGAGGAGGGCGGCAAATAAATGCCGTAAATAAATAAATAAATACATTTGTATTAAAGAATAACCTCTAATATTTGACATAAATCAGTAGCATAAGCAGAGAGCCACAAAGTTTAAATATAGATTACCCATATATAGTCAAGTATAAGTTGACCCAAATATAAGTTGGGGGACCTAATTTTACCACACAAAAAAACCTGTGGAAACGTATTGACTCGAGTTTAAGCTGAGGGTTAAATTTCAAAATAAAAATAGATACCGGTAAAATTTTATTAATTGAGGCATCAGTGGGATAAATGTTTTTGAATATTTATATAAAACTGTAATTTAAGATAAGACTGTCCAACTCTGATTACACCATAATTCTAACCTTCTTCAATGTAAATGTGCTTATGTATCCTTCCAATAATAAGAAAGAGGGTAAAATAATAAATATAATAATAATGGTGGGAATTGTAGACCTGTGGTTGGGGAAAGTTTACAGGGTATGCTAAGGCCAGGCATCCTATCCACAAGCGTTATTTATCAATCCAAACCCATTCTCCTGGCTCAACAGAACAAGCTGCAGCCTCCTAGATGTGACTGTATCCCAACTCTCAGCTCTAGTTGTGATGTCTAATGGTTTTTTTTATCATGTCACAAGCAACTTGAGAAACTGCAAGTCACTTATGATGTAAGAGAATTGGCCGTCTGCAAGGACGTTGCCCAGGGGATACCTGGATGTGTTTCCATCCTATGGGAGACTTCTCTCATGTGCCCGCATGGGAAGCTAGAGCTGACAGATGGGAGCTCACCATGCCTCATGGATTTGAACCGCTGACTTTCAGGTCCGTAGTTCAGCCAGCACAAGGGTTTAATCCATTACGCCACCGCGACTCCTTGTTATGTCTAATGGTGAGGAATACAGGAATTGCAGTACAGTACCTGGAAGGCCACGTTATATGACATAGTGGGCTGGATTCGGCTCTCAATCCTCGAGGTCGACATGTGGTTTAGTATGTCATTGAGCGTTAGCCTATGACTTGGAAGTTAGGGTCCAAACCCAGCTTGGCCCCGGAAACCCATTGGCTCAGTGCCCAAATAACTCTAGTATCTATTTATTTATTTATTATTTTATTTATTTACAGTACTTATATTCCGCCCATCTCACCCCGCAGGGGACTCAGGGCGGATTACAATGTACATATACATGGCAAACATTCAATGCCATAGACACACAACATATATAGACAGACACACAGAGGCTATCTAACTTTGCAGCTTCATGAGGGTATTCTGGCCACCAGGGGAGCTGTTGCTTCACTATCCATTTGTGACACTGGTGGAGTACTTCCTCATTCTTTTGTACGCTTGCTCGAGATTTTATGGCGTCGTAAATTAGTTAAATTAGCCTGGCTGCATAAGTGGTACCCTAATATTCCTACTTGACAGATGCAACTGTCTTTTGGGCTGCAAAGGTCAACAGCAGGCTACACAAATGGTCGAAAGCTTACTCCGACCTGGGCTGGCTTCAAACTCATGACCTTTTGGTCAGTTAGTAATCTTAATGCAGCTGACTCCCAGCCAGCTGCTTCACAGTCCTGGTGCAATTACACACTAGAAATGAGATTAAAATACAATAGCTTAATTTGCAGAATAACACAAAGGAGTGGGTGCAAGAAAGTGCCACATTTGACTGTTCTGCACCATGAGCTTTATAGCTGACCAGAGTGATTGAAGTAAACATGCACACATATGCAAACCAAACCTTTTCCTCGCAGCTCTATCCTTCAACTCTTGTTTCTCTCGGTCCCTCCAAAACAATGAAGGTGCATTAACAGCAGCATTTTGGTTTACTCTGCAAAGAACCTTGCAGTATCAGGTTGAGAGGGAGGAAAGAAAGAAGGAAGGGAGGAAAAGGATGCAAGGCCCCTGAAGCGAAGGCCTTTCATTCGCTCTGTTGTTGCTCTCCTTTCAGGACGCTTCCTCAGCGGATGTGGGGCCACTTCTGGCGGGTGTCCACCCAGGGCTGCCTGATGGCTCTCTTCTGGCCGGTCATCCCGCAGTTCGTCTGCAACTGCCTCTTCTACTGGGCCCTGTACTTCAACCCCGTCATCAACATCGACCTCGTGGTGAAGGAGATCCGGCGCTTAGAGACCCAGGTCCTCTGAGAGGCCCTTGCTGTGTGATCTGGGGCCAACCGGGGGAAAAACAAGGCCACTTCTATTGTATTTTCTTTCTGCAGAGATAAAACTTGTGCTGATTTGGGGGGGGGGGGGGAGGCAGGTTGGGAGGGCGGGGGTCTACTTTCATGACAAGTCTTGATTTTGGGGCGAATCTTTTCCTTTCGTGCATCCAATGGAGATAAGCACTTTCCGTGGTGGCTTTGGCACTTGGAAGAGTGGCATTTGGGTGGCTTTTATGTACGACAGCCGGAACGCCAAGGGAAACAAATCCAGTTTCAGGCACTTGGCTCTTCCTTTCTCCCCTCTTCCCTGTTCTATGTCGAAGCACTTTTCAGTTTGGGGTCCCTTTCCCTTCTTAAAGGGGTCTTCTGCCCTGATTCACTCCCTCCTTTCTCCACCATGTTTTGTGTATGAATGTGAGAATGATTCTCTCGCTGTATTGATTTTCTCCAAATCTCCTTGCCAACTCGTTTTGGTTTTTTTAATGGACTGCCCTGCATGTAAATATACCAAGAATGACATGGTGGCTTTGGTACACATCCAGATAAACAAACAAATACACACACACCACCGGTCTAAAGTATGCCAAGATTATGTTTATTTTAAATGCAGTGCCCTTCTATAAATCAGAACTTGAGCCTATGTTTGTATTAATCCTCTGAATTGCCTACGGACATTTTTAAGAATTAAAATAACCAGATTTTTGTTTCCTAATATTTATTCGCGACAGTATTCTTTTCCTCTTTTCTCATCTCATCCTCTTGTTTCCATTACAACAGCCCTGTAAAAGAGGCAAGGCTTGAGCAAAAGCAAACGGCTGCCGACATTTGTGGCCTGGTCGGGATATCTGCCCAGAGTCCTGTTTGCAACACCAGAGAAACTGTGTCGTTTGTTGTGCAAGTGTTGCGTTGATATGGTGCATCTGTAATGCTCTGCACATACTCTCAGGCTGTCACTGTTTTCTTTTGACATGGAGCCTCTGTGTATATCGGTTTGCCAGCATGATCAGCCCTAGCATTTGGCGCATGGCACACAAAAAATGGGTGTAAACATTGTGAGGGTCCCTGAGCCCCTTCTGGAAGGCCGCAGCAAAGAAGGGAAGCCCCACTGGAGCCGGACGGGGGCCATTGAGGAAGGTAATGCCCTCCGTTTGCAAGACTTGAGCAAAGCAGCGGATGGAGTGTCAGTGGACCATGAGTTAAACATGAGCCAATGGGATTTTGGGTTGCATCCCAAGGAATCTACAGTCTAGAGATGAAGGGAAGTCATGGTGCCCTGCTTTGGTCAGACCTCTTCAACTGGAATATTAACCCTGAGTCTAATTCTGGACAAAGCAATTCAAGAGGGATATTGACGCCAAAACGGAAGAAGCTCATTTGAAAGAGACTAAAAGGATCAAAGATCTGGAGACCATGAATAATCCTTGTGGACCGCTGGTGGTCCATAGACCACAGGTTGGGAATCACTGGTCTAAATCAAGGGATATCATGATTCCTCTGTATTCTACTTTGGCCTGAGCTCTTTACCTGGAATAATAGCTCTGAGTCCAGTTCTGGGCAAAGCAATTCAAGACAGCTGTTGACTCCAAGATGAAAGGGGTCCATTTGAGGGTGACTAAAAGGATCAAAGGTCTGGAGACCATGAATAATCCCCCTGAGGAGTGGCTTCAACAGCTGGGCCTGTTTAGCCTCAGAAGAGAAGGTTGAGAGGAGACATGAAAACCGTATAAGGAAGAGAGAGAGACTTCCTAACTGCGCTGGAGCCTGGGACTCGGAGTAGTGGGTTCAAATGAAAGGAAGGGAGATTCCACATGGACATTAGGAAGAACTTCTTAGAGCTGTTCGACAGTGGAACCCCCTCATTTGGAGACTGGCTATACAGTATTCTCTGGCTACTTCATGGTTCGCTTTTTGCAGACTCGTCGTTTTGCGGTTTTCCTTCCTTGCTACTCACTGGGCCGAGTACTAGTTCTGCCACTGGGATGCGGCCCAGTGAGTAGCAAGTGAGCAAGAGGGCAGGTGAGTGAGCGAGGGAGGGCCACAAAGGCAGGAGCCTCTTCCAGACTCCTGCTTCTGCTGCTGCTTCCACCTTTGCGGCCCTTGCTTACCCACCTGTCCTCCGTCTCTCATTTGCTAATCACTGGGCAGAGTCCTGGTTCTGCCATCGGGACCTGGCCTAGTCAGTAGCGAGTGTGCAAGGGAGGGAGGGTGGCAAATGCGGAAGCAGCGGCAGAAGCAGGAGCCTGGAAGAAGTGGCCAGATTCCTGCTTCTGCCTCTGCTGCTGCCCTTGCCACCCTCGCTCACTCACCCGCCCTCCCTCACTTGTTCACTCACCGGGCCGGGTCCCAGCGGCAGGGTCCCAGTGAGTAGTGAGTGAGGGGTGGGGGAGCAAGTGAGAGAGCGAGCAAGAAGGGTGGCAAAGGCGGCAGCGCCTGCAGAAGCAGGAGCCTGGCTGCCTCTTCCAGGCTCCTGCTTCCGCTGCTGCCTTTCCTTGCTCGCTCACTTACCAGGACGGATCGCAGCGGCAGAAGCAGGACTTGGCTCGGTGAGTGAGCAAGCGATAGAGGAAAGGGCAAGGGAGTGAGCAGGGGAGGGAAGGGAGGGTGGCAAAGGTAGCGGCGGATAATATGGAGTGTCGGATAAGTGGAAGTCGGATAACTGGGGCTCTACTGTATATAGTGGTCATGGAACAAAACACCCGCGATAAGTGAGGGAACACTGTACTTCAGAGTTGCATTGATGGCTAACAACATGGTATGGCCATGGCAACTGGGATATATACCCAAATTGACTCAAGTATCACACGCCACCGAATCTAAAGCGCACCGCAAGTTTCAAAAACCTGAAACCAGAAAAAATACTTGCTGATGAATGTAATGCACAGCAGCAAAAGGTGCATTCTTTGTAATATGTGCATTACAGTTGCTGCCTGCTTAGAATTCCTTGAAAAACAAAAGTGTTAGGACACCAAACCTTGGGATGCATCTATGCTGTAGAACAGGGGTCCTCAAACTTTTTAAACAGAGGGCCAGGTCACAGTCCCTCAAACTGTTGGAGGGCCGGGTTATAATTTGAAAAAAAATCAATATCTTATTTGTAGTGCAAAAACCACTTAAAAACAATACAATAATTAAAATGAAGAACAATTTTAACAAATATAAATTTATTAGTATTTCAATGGGAAGTGTGGGCCTGTTTTTAGCTGATGAGATAGAATTGTTGTTGTTGTTGTTGTGTGCTTTCAAGTCGTTACAGACTTAGGTTGACCCTGAGCGAGGGCCAGGTAAATGACCTTGGAGGGCCACATCCGGCCCCCGGGCCTTAGTTTGAGGACCCCTGCTGTATAATGAATCCACTTTACTTGCTTTGGTTCAATACTATGGCGTCCCGGGGGTGTAGTTTTACAAGGTCTTGAGCCTTCTCTGCCAAAGAATGCGGATGCCTCACCAAACTACAAATCCCCAAACTGCATAGTATTGAGCCATGGCAATTACATTAGAGTTGACATCCCTTAAATAGGAACTCCTGGAGCAGCTTTCCCTTTTGCACTGGCCCGGCACTAAAATTACCGTATTGCACGAATCTAATGCGCACCCTAATTTTGGAAAGGTAATTTAGCCTCAAAAGGGTGAGCATTAGATTTGAGTAAATATGGTATTATCATGAGACAACACAACCGAGTGGAAAAACAAAACGTGTGGCCCCTTTGCTTTGGTCATGGTCCTAATTGCCTTTGCATTTGGGGCTGCGGCTGCCACAGGAAGAGAGTGGCCAGAAGACGTAGGTGGGCTGGTAAGGGGCTTCGGACAGGCAATGGGCTGCCTCCCGGTCGCACTTGCAGGCCAGCTTCTGGCACTTGTCCTCCTTGATGTCATCTGCAAAGAGAGAGAAAACAAGAGGTTCAGGAGTAAGGAAAGCAAGCCCGTACCCAGCCCTCTGCAGCATGGCCCGGAGATGAGCGTAAATGCATTTCCTCACTCCATTGAGGGTCAGTTTTGAACTATGGAGAAGCATGGAGCCTGAATGTTAGGAAGAACTTCCTAGCTATAAGGAGAGCTATTCCACAGTGGAACTCCTTCCTTGCCTTAGGAGGATTCTTCTTTGGAGGCTTTTGAGCAGAGGTTGGTTGACCATCTGTCGGGAGGGCTTTGATTGTGTTTTTCCTGCATGGCAGAAGTGGGTTGGACTGTATGGAAGGGCTAGGAAACCCTCTGAGCAGTTTTTTGGATCCATAGTAGTACTGTTGTCATTATTTATTTATTTATTTATTTATTCTGCCATTATCTCCATTGAGAGTGATGATGATGATGATGATGATGATGATGATGATGATGATGTAGTAGATGTATTGAAGGGGCTAGGAAACCCTCCGGGCAGTTTTTGGACCCATAGTATTATCATCATCCCACTTTTATCTCCATTGATTTATTATTATTATTATTATTATTATTATTATTATTGACACAAAAGCACAGTATGTCACAGCAAACGAGATCTATATGCTGGATTTCGTATCACAAAATCACAAGTCAAACACTTCCCAAGCATCTAGGACTGTGTGATGTATTATTATTATTATTATTATTATTATTATTATTATTATTATTATTCAATATACAACAAGATTGGTACACAGCAAACAAGATCACTCTGCTGGCTGTTGTATTTGATCACACGTCGGACACTTCCCAAGTGTCTAGGACTGTGTGATGTATCTGTAAATAATGTGTGCAGATCTGATCAGGGTGGCAGATGGTAATTTTGTCAGTTCCAATTGTTTTTAAGTGCAGGCCAAGGTCTTTAGGCACTGCACTCATTGTGCCAATTACCACTGGGACCACCTTTACTGGCTTGTGCCGGAGTCTTTGCAGTTTGATCCTTAAATCCTCATATCCTGTAAGTTTTTTCAGTTGCTTCACATTAATCCTGCTGTCACCTGGGTTTGCACCATCAATTATCCATACTTGTTGTTCTTCCACACTTGTGAGGTCAGGAGTATTATGCTGCATTCGTAAGTCCCAGAGTAATTTGGACGGAAGTCCCAGAGTAGTTATTACTATTATTGTTGTTATTATTACTGACACAAAACCACAGTATGACACAGCAAACAAGATCTATATGCTGGATTTCGTATCACAAAATCACAAGTCGAACACTTCCCAAGCGTCTAGGACTGTGTGATGTATTATTATTATTATTATTATTATTATTATTATTATGACGTATTATTATTCCATGTTTATCTCAATTGATTTATTATTACTAATAATATCATACTTTTATCTCAATTGAATAATAATAATAATAATAATAATAATAATAATAATAATAATCCAATACAACAACCAGAAGAGTGATCTTGTCTGCGGTGGACTCATCTTGTTGTGTTCCTAATCATCATCATCATCATCATCATCATGAATGGAGATAAATGTGGGATGATGATAATCATCATCATCATCTTGTATGGAAGTGCTAGTAAACCCTCTGAGCAGTGTTTTGGACCCGTAGTAGTAGTAGTAGTATCCCACTTTTATCTCCACTATCTTTTCTGGCTTTGGGGACTACTTCCAACTCCAGGAGTCTTTTATTCTATAGCCCTATTTCTCCCATGAACATGAGGTCGATGAGGCTCAATGGCCATCTTTTGGGAGGGATCGGATGGTGCTTTCCTGCTTGGCGGAAAGTAGGGGTTGGACTGGATGGCCCCTTGGGGTCCCTTCCAACTCTAAAATTCAATGAAAAATGGCAAGTCATGCCTTATGACACAGTTAATGGTTGTGTCCCCCAACCTTCTCTCCCCATTGGCCAAAGGGTGACCTGAAATCTCCTTTCTTTGCTCCATGTACAACTCTCTTGTTATCTACACTGACATATAATGCAGTTTCATAATGGAGTTTCAATGCATTGAACTGCCTGATATAAGAAGTCTACACTGCCATATAAACTGCATTATATGGCTATTCTGAGAGGGGCTATGTCTTATGGATATGGTAGGAGAGGGAAGCATGGGGTCTAAAGGACCTCAAATCACTGCACTGCAAGGGTCTGTTTTGCCCCAAATGGAGACTCAAAATGGGGAAATGCTCCAGCCTTGGAGTGCAAAGCGAATGCAAGAAAGTGAGCGAAGGGAAGGGACTGCAAAGTATACTGGAAGCTCCTTTCTTAGAGGCTTTCAAACAGAGGCTCGATGACCATCTGTTGGGGGTGCTTTGGTTGTTCTTTTCCTGCCTAGCAGAAGGGGATTGGACTAGATGGCCCAAGCAGTCTCTTCCAACTCTTCTATGATTCTCTCACCGCAGCTGGCCTCCTTGTCCTCGCATTCCCAGGGGTAGCTGCCCATTTTGGGGTCGCAGCCCTCCTTCTCAGCCTCGGCGTAGCAGCAGTCGTGGCGGAAGCAGCACCTGACCAAAGAGAAAGCGTCAGTCACTGGGCCCCTGCAAGGCTAGGATTGCACTAAGTCACACCATTTTTGCTCCTGGGTTGTAGATGTCCTTTCCTAATGGTTTCTATCATAACAACATGGACAACGTTTATTAAACTGCAAACACTTCGTTTTGTTTTTACAGGAGGGACATAGTGTTATGTGGGAGACCCTCCTCGGCCACCAGGATGAATCGTGGGACTGCAGATCTCCTCCTCCCACCCATTTTGCAATCCTTTTGCAAAGAGAGGTCCACCAGGATGGCCATCTGTCGGGAGGGCTTTAAAGGTGCTTTCCCTGCCTGGCAGAAAGGGGTTGGACTGGATGGCCTTTAGGGGTCCTTTCCAATTCTAATGTTGTTGTTGCTATTATTAAGCAGAGGATGGATGGCCATCTGTTAGGAGGGCTTTGATTGTGCTTTTCCTGCTTGACCAGAAAGGATTGGACTGTATGGTATTTGGGGAGGGTGCTTCTAGTATATTGCAGTGGCGCAATGGGTTAAATCCTTGTGCCAGCAGGATTGCTAACCGATAGGTCAGCGGTTCAAATCTGGGAAGAGCGGGTTGAGCTCCCTCTGTCAGCTCCAGCTCTCCATGCAGGGACATGGGTGGTAAAACATCCAAACATCCAGGTGTCCCCTGGGCAACATCCTTGCAGACAGCCAATTCTCCAGCTCCCCATGCACCCACAAGGATGGTAAAACATCCAAACATGCAAGCGTCCACTAAGCAACATCCTTGCAGACAGCCAATTCTCCAGCTCCCCATGCACCCACAAGGATGGCCAAACATCCAGGCATCTCCTGGGCAACGTCCTTGCAGACAGCCAATTCTCCAGCTCCCCATGCACCCACAAGGATGATAAAACATCCAAACATGCAAGCGTCCCCTGGCAACATCCTTGCAGACAGCCAATTCTCCAGCTCCCCATGCACCCACAAGGATGATAAGACATCCAAACATCTGGGTGTCCCCTGGGCAACATCCTTGCAGACAGCCAGTTCTCCAGCTCCCCATGCACCCACAAGGATGGTAAAACATCAAAACATCTGGGTGTCCCCTGGGCAACGTTCTTGCAGACGGCCAATTCTCCAGCTCCCCATGCACCCACAAGGATGGTAAAACATCAAAACATCTGGGTGTCCCCTGGGCAACGTTCTTGCAGACGGCCAATTCTCCAGCTCCCCATGCACCCACAAGGATGGTAAAACATCAAAACATCTGGGTGTCCCCTGGGCAACGTCCTTGCAGACAGCCAGTTCTCCAGCTCCCCAGGCACCCACAAGGATGGTAAAACATCCAAACATGCAAGCGTCCACTAGGCAACATCCTTGCAGACAGCCAATTCTCCAGCTCCCCATGCACCCACAAGGATGGTCAAACATCCAGGCATCCCCTGGGCAACATCCTTGCAGACAGCCAATTCTCCAGCTCTCCGTGCACCCACGAGAATGGTAAAATATAAATCTTCCAGGTGTATTCTGGGCAACATCCTTGCAGACAGCCAATTCTCTCACACCAGAAGCAGTTTCTCAAGTTGCTCCTGACACGAAAAATAGTATTATTAAGCGGAGTCTGGATGGCCATCTGTCAGGAGGGCTTTGATTGTGCTTTTCCTGCCTGTCAAGAAATTGTTTAGACTGGATGGCCTCTGGGGTCCCTTCCAACTCTGTGATTCTATGAGATGAAGCCTGGATATCAGTATCCTAACATCTGTGGAGCACAAGTCCCAGAATCCCCCTCCAATGTGGATCGCAGGAACCGTGGCCAGAAAGAAGGCACGCCAAACTCCACCTGTTCTGGACTACATGCACCATCAGTCCTAAGAGTAGGAGGGGAGTTATAGTGTAAAACATCGGGGGCAATTGCCTTTCCTTTCTCCTGATTTGTCTGAAATAATCCCAAATTATTGGCCCAAATTTGCAAAGTGGTTTTGGAAACTCTTACACTCTGTTGCCATGTCTTTGAAGAGGAAACCCATGCACAGGCTAGGAAAGGCTAGGAAACCCTTTGAGCAGTTTTTTGGATCCATATTATTATTAAGGTAAAGGTTTTCCCCTGACATTAAGTCTAGTCATGTCTGACTCTGGGGGGTAGCGCTCACCTCCATTTCTAAGACAAAGAGCCAGCATTGTCCATAGACACCTCCAAGGTAATGTGGCCGGCATGACTGCATGAAGCACCATTACCTTCCCACCAGAGTGGTACCTATTGGTCCACTCACATTTGCATGTTTTCGAACTGCTAGGTTGGCAGAAGCTGGGGCTGAAAGCGGGAGCTCTCGCCACTCCCCGGATTCGAACCTGCGACCTTTCAGTCAACAAGTTTAGCAGCTCAGCGGTTTAACCCACTGCGCCACCGGGGGCTCCTAATATTATTATTATCATTATCGTTATCATCATCATCATCCCACTTTTATCTCCATACATCAATGAAGAGAGAGGACAACAACAACCACAACCACAACCACAACAACAACAACAACATGCTATTGAAGGACTAGGAAACCCTCTGTGCAGTTTTTGGATCCATAGTATTATTATGTGAGAGGAAGCCACAGGGAGGAGGGAGCAAGCTTGTTTTCTGCTTCCTTGGAGACTAGGACGCGGAACAATGGCTTCAAACTACAAGAGAGGTGATTCCATCTGAACATGAGGAAGAACTTCCTGACTGTGAGAGCCGTTCAGCAGTGGAACTCTCTGCCCCGGAGTGTGGTGGAGGCTCCTTCTTTGGAAGCTTTTAAACAGAGGCTGGATGGCCATCTGTCAGGGTGATTTGAATGCAATATTCCTGCTTCTTGGCAGGGGGTTGGACTGGATGGCCCATGAGGTCTCTTCCAACTCTTTGATTCTATGATTCTATGATTTTATTATCCAAATTTTATCTCTATTGATTTAATAATAACCTATTTTTATCTGCATTGAGATAAAAGATATTAATAATATTAGTTATTTCAATGGAGATAAATGTGGGATAATAATAATCTTGTATTGAAGGGTTAGTAAAATGTCTGAGCCCACTTTTATCTCCATTGATTTATCATCATCATCATCACCTCACTTCTATCTCCATTTTATTATTATTGTCATCATCATCATCCCACTTTTATCTCCAATGATGATGATTATGATAATGGCACAAGCCAGTAAAGGTGGTCCCAGTGGTAATTGGCATACTGGGTGCAGCGCCTAAAGACCATGGCCTGCACTTAAAAACAATCGACGCTGACAAAATTACCACCCTTCTCGGATCTGCACGCATTATTCACCCATACATCACACAGTGTCCAACGTGTGATGCAATACAAAAGCCAGCAGAGTAATCTTGTTTGCTGTGTACTAATCTTGTTGTGTATCAAATAATAAATAGATTGAGATAACAGTGGGATAATAATAATAGTAATAATAATATCCAGCTTTTATATCTCCATTGTGACACGAAACAACTCACAACATTAAACAAGTAATGCAGTTCAAAATCAAGCTACGCTGCAGCAAGTGGAAAGAGGAAAGAAAGCCATGTTTCATTTTAATTTTATCTCTGTTGTTATCAATGCATACTTTATGACACTTCCTAAGGTAAAACGTAGTCCCCTGACATTAAGTCCAGTCATGTCTGACTCTGGGGTGTGGTGCTCATCTCCATTTCTAAGCTGAAGAGCCAGTATTGTCCATAGACACCTCCAAGGTCATGTGGCCAGCATGACTGCATGGAGCGCCGTTACCTTCCCGCCAAAACGGTACCTATTGATCTACTCACATTTGCATGTTTTCGAACTGCTAGGTTGGCAGAAGCTAGGGCAGACAGCGGAAGCTCATGCCGCTCCCTGGAATCGAACCTGCGACCTTTCGATCAACAAGCTCAGCAGCTCAGTGCTTTAACCCACTGCGCCACCGGGGGCTCCACTTCCTAGCCGGCAGTAAAAATGCAAATTCTAATGAGCATGCACTTAATGCATCAATGCCTTCATTGACCCGCATCAGTTCCTGCAATCCGTCCCATTGAGTATCCTACCTGTTGTTTCACACCACTTGAACCACCATAGCTCCATGCAATGGGGTAAAAGGTGAGGCAGAGAGGGATGACGACCTTGCAAAACCACAACTCCCTTCTGGGCCAATAGGTTGCAATTGTGGCCAGATCTCCTTCCTCTTTAAGTATAAGGATCAACAAAAGTTTTGTTCCCCTGAAGCTTAAAATACAAGCGGCCGGAAGGTCATAACATTTATCCCATGCAAATGACTATATTTTGGGGGGTTGTTTTGGTTCTAAAAGCAACATAAAGGATGTGGTTTCTTTTCCGCAGGCAAAGCCCAGCGTGGCATGTTGCATTTGGAATTTTTTTTTACTTCAAACATGGCACGTTCTGGTGCAAACATGAAACCGATCTCCCTTTTGCTTATCGATGGTTGCATTTCATCCTTTAGCTCCAAGTTTATGAATTATCCTCTTTGATAATAAACCCAACGCGTTTACATTATTGGTTGCCCTTCTCTTACGCTTGTGCATTCAATCTAATGGCAGAAATGTCTGGAGTTGTTAAAAACTATATACTGGTATAAAGATAGGGTTTTTTTGGTTTTTTGGGGTTTTTTGGGTTTTTTTGTTGTGTCAGGAGCAACTTGAGAAACTGCAAGTCGCTTCTGGTGTGAGAGAATTGGCCATCTGCAAGGACGTTGCCCAGGGGACGCCTAGATGATTTAATTTTTTATCATCCTTATGGGAGGTTTCTCTCATGTCCCCGCATGAGGAGCTGGAACTGATAGAGGGAGCTCATCTGCCTCTCCCCGGATTCGAATATACGACCTGTCGGTCTTCAGTCCTGTCGGCACAAGGGTTTAACCCACTGCGCCACCGGGGGCTCCTATAAAGATAGTATGGTATGGGCAAACTTGGGCCCTCCAGGTGTTTTGGACTCCAACTCCCACTATTCCTAACAGTCTAATATGGTGCTTAAAAAGTCAAAGATGCATCCTTGTTGGAGCATGCAAGGAATCGGTTAATATGTGTGTGTCAACAGTAAAATAAGATGCATGAAGCTGATTGGTTAGGCAATACCCTGGAAGATGGCTGAGCCTGGGACTTTTGGATACTGTTACATTTTTGTTCAGGCTTGAGATAAGCAGGTGCAGAGAGAGAGAGAGAGAGAGATTGAAGAGAGAAACAGAGAGAGACAAAGTTTGCAGTGTACCCTTGCTTCATGAGCTGCTGAAGAAATTTATCCAAATGGTGGCTGAGCCTGGGACTTTTGGATACTGTTACATTTTTGTTCAGTCTTGAGCTAGGCAGGTGCGAAGAGAGATACAGTTTGAAGAAAGAAGCAGAGAGAGACAAAGTTTGCAGTGTCTTCAGCAACTTCAAGAGCTGCTGAAGAAATTTATCCACATGGTGGCTGAGCCTGGGACTTTTGGATACTGTTACATTTTTGTTCAGGCTTGAGCTAAGCAGGTGCAGAGAGAGAGAGAGATTGAAGAGAGAAGCAGAGTGAGGCACAGTTTGAAGTGTAGTCTTGCTTCATGGGCTGCTGAAGGAGTTAATCCACATTGATGGCTGAACCTGGGACTTTTTGGATTATTGGTTGCCCTGCTCTTGCGCTTGGCATTCAATCTAATGGTGGAAATGTCTGGAGTTGTTAAAAACTATATTCTGGTATAGAGACAGTATGGTATAATGCAGGCATGGGCCAACTTGGGCCATCCCTCCAGGTGTTTTGGACTCCAACTCCCACCATTCCTGATAGCCTCAGGCCCTTTCCTTTCCCCCCGCAGCCGCTTAAGTGAAGGATTGCTTGCCTTACCAGTCAGCCTTGTCCCGGGGCCACCCGCTACCTCCCAGCCCGCAGTAGCAGCCGTAGCGCAGGTAGGCCAGGGGGGTGCGCCCCGTGGAGCAGAGGATGGCCCCCGCCAGCTGGAAGATGCCCCTCCGGCTCCGTAGCGGAGCGTTTCCTCTTCCTCTTCCTGCCGCTTCTGCTGGAAGGAAAGAAGGACAACCAAGGACCCGGATCAGAACCTGCAGCACACTAGAGATCTCCTCTAAAGCTTGCTTTAAAACTTGGAGTGGATTCACTGCCCCCCTGGGATGGAGGCCACCCCCATCTGCTTTCCATGGTGCAAATGGGTCTGTCTTCTGTACCATTGTGCAAAAAAGGCAACAGAAGGACCCCAAGAAATATATTGGATGTAATGGCTCTCATAGCTTTGTGGGGGCCACCGCCGAGAGGGTCCAGCTTCAACCCAGGAACTTGCTTCTTTCCATTACCAACTAAAGGGCTGGAGCCACTTTGGAGGATTCAGGCCCTGGGTCAACCATTTGGGGCTCTTTTCTAGGAAATTGATAAAATGTAGCTTGAGGGAAGGATGGAAAGAAGTGGAAAGGTGAAAGAAAGGATGCGAGAAGGGAAAGAAGGAAGGAAGGAAAAGAGGGATGGAAGGAAGGAAGAAATGAGGAAAGAGTGGCAAGGAAAGGGAAGAGGAAAGAAAGGTTGGAAGAGAAGAGGGGAGAGGAGGAAAGGAAAGAGGAAAGGGGAAGGAAGGGAAGAGTGGAAAGGAAGGGAAAGACAAAGTATGGAAGAGGGCAGGGAAGGAAGGAAAGGAAAGAGGAAAAAAAGGAAGGGGGAAGGAAGGAAAGGAAGGAAAAGATTAAATTTATTTCCAGCATTTATTTCCAGAAAAAAATGAAAGGAAAGAAAGAGGGGAAGGAAGGCAAGGAAGGAGGGATGGATGGAAAAGAAGGGGGGAAAGAAAGAAAGGATTGAGGATGGGAAGAAAGGAAAATGAAAGGAGGGAAGGAGAGGGGAAGGAAAGGAGGGATGGGGAATGGGGGAAGGATGGAAAGGAAGGAAAAGGGGAAAGAAAGAGAAGGTAAGGAAGTGTGGAGGGAAAGGAAGGAAGGAAGAAGAAGGAAGAAAAAAGGAAGGAAGGAGAGGGGAAGGAAAGGAGTGATGTGGAATGAGGGAAGGATGGAAAGAAAGGAAAAGAAAGAAAGAGAAGGTATGGAAATGGGGAAGGGAAGGAAGGAAAGGGGAGGTAGAAAAGAAAAGGAAGGAAGGGGAAAGAAGAAATGATGGAAGGATGGTAGATAGGAAGGAAAGGAAAGAAAGAGGAGAAGAAAGGCAAGGAGAGATGGAAGGAAGGAATGGGGGAAGGATGGAAAGGAAGGGGGAGAGGAAAGAAAGGATGGAAGATGGGAACAAAGGAAAAGTAAAGGAAGGAGAGAGGAAGGAAAGGCGGGACGTGGAATGAGGTAAGGATGGAAAGGAAGGAAAAGGGGAAAGAAAGAAATGTGGAAATATGGAAGGAAAGGAAAGAAGGAAGGGAGGGAGGGAAATAAAGGGGGGAAGGAAAGGGAAAGAAGAAATGATGAAAGGATGGAAAGGGGAAAAGAAGGATGGAAGATAGGATGGAAAGAAGGAAAGAGAGTGGAAGGAAGGAAAGGAGGGAGGAAGAAATGAGGAAAGGAATTGAAAGCTGAAATAATGGATAGAAGAAGAGGAAAGGGAAAGGAAGGGAGAAAAGAAATGATGGAAAGGAAGGGAAAGAGGAAACAAATGAGGGAAAGGTAGAAAGGAATTGAATGCGGAAAGAAAGGACAGAAGAGGGGAAGGAAGGAAGGAAGAAAGGAAGGAAGGAAGGGAGGGAGGGAGGGAGGGAAGAATGGAAAGGAATAATAATAATAATAATAATAATAATAATAATAATAACACTTTATTTATACCCCGCTACCATCTCCCCAAGGGACTCGGTGCGGCTTACATGAGGCCGAGCCCAAAATACAACAATACAAGCAATAACAACAACACAACAACAACAACAACAACAAGGAAGGGAAAGAGGAAATAAAGGAGAAGGCAAGGAGGGAGGGAGAGGGGAAAATATGAAGGAAGGATGGGAGAGGGGAAGGAAGGAAGCAAGGAATGGAAAAAGAAAGGACAAAAAGGGAGGAGTGAAGGAAAGGGAGAGGTGTGAAGGGAGAGATGGAAGATATTGGGAACCCTGTGATGGTCCACCCAGCCAGCCAGCCTCTCCCTCCCCTCCCTTTGGCTTTGCTCTATTTGCCCAGGTCTTTGGGTCAAGGAGCGCCTGAGAACGTGCAGAGTTCCCTCCCTGTTGACGCAGGAGGGTCAGCGGAGGAGGACTGAGGCCAGGCCTCTGCCAAGGTCTGTGTTATTGCAATGATAAGAATATGGGGAAGGAAGGAACAGAAGCTTTGCTCTGACCTTTCCTCTTGTGGCCACGTCAATGGCTGGCGGTGGCCAAACTGGATGCCAGAGGGGCCAACTGGACTGGCCAGACATGTCCCTCCATCCGGAAGAAGGGACGCAGCAGCAGCGAGGCCAAAGGTCATGAGGAAAAGGCCAGGCAAAGAGAGGGCTTCCAAAAAGGAAAGGATACCACGTATAAGGGACAGGTGAATAGAAAAGGTCCTATAACAGGGAGGATGGAGAAGCCCCTCCTTAGCAGCAGCAAGAGCGTGTGGATGATGGGCTTTGGAGTCACCATACCAAAGGTCATTCACCTACTCCTAGCAGCAGCAAATGGATGCTGGGATTTGTAGTCATCCACCCTCCTCAGAAAAGGAGGATGGACTTTGCTAGTCATCTATCCTGAAGAGGAGAGGGTGGAGGGCTTTGCAGTCTTTCATTTCTGAGAAGAAGAGGAAGGGGATGGGCTTTGTAGTTACCTATCCCAAAGAGGAGAGGGACAGGCTTTGGAGTAGTACATCCCCAATAAAGAGAATGGACTTTGTAGTCACCCACCCGTAAAAAGAGGGGGATGGGCCTTGTTGTCATCTACCCCTAAGACGAAGAGGATGGGCTTTGTAGTTACCTATACAGAAGATGAGGATAGGCTTTGTAGTCAAACATCCCCAATAAAAAGAGGATGGGCTTTGTAGTCATTCATCCCTGAGAAGAGGAGGAAAGTGGGCTTTGTAGACATCTATCTTGAAGGGGGGGGGGGGTGAACTTTGTAGTCATTCACCTCTAAGAAGCGGAAGATGGGATTTACAATCATCTATCCCAAAGAGGGAGATGGGCTTTGTAGTCGTGCATTTCACAATAAAAAAGAGGATGGGCTTTGTAGTCCTCTATCCCTGAGAAGAGGAGGGAAGTGGGCTTTGTTGCCATCTATCTTGAAGAAGGGGGTGAACTTTGTAGTTGTACATCCCCAATAAAAAGAGGAGGGGTTTTTTAGTCACCCACCCCAAGAATAGGAGGGTGGGCTTTGTAGTCATCCATCTCTGAGAAGAGGAGGAGAGTGGGCTTTGTAGTCATTCACCTCTAAGAAGAGGAAGATGGGATTTACAGTCATCTATCCCAAAGAAGGAGATGGGCTTTGCAGTCGTGCATTTTCCAATAAAAAAGAGGATGGGTTTTGTAGTCATCCATCCCTAAGAAGAGGAGGAGAGTGGGTTTCATAGTCAGCCACCCCTAAGAAGAGGAGGGTGGGCTTCCTAGTCATCCACCCCCAATAAGAAGAGGATGTGCTTTGTAGTCATCCGTCCCTAAGAAGAGGGGGAATGGGCTTTGTAGTCATCCGTCCCGAAAAAGAATAGGAAGATTACCTGTTTTGTAGTCCCGCAACCAAAGATTAATTCACCAGCTCTTAACAGCAGTAGGAGGGGGTGGATGCTGGGCTTTGTAGCCCACCTCCTGAGCCTCACTCACCTGTTCCTTGGAGCAGCGGCAGGAGGAAGAGGAGGGAGAGGAGGAGGAGGAGGAGGGGAGGAGGCGGGGGTCGCCCCATCGGAGGGGCCGCAAGCGCGATAGAAGCGGGTCCGGAGCGCTCCGTCCGTACCTCCGTCTCGTCCAGGCGCTAAGAGAGGACTTCCCTGGAAAGAGGGACAGGCAGACGCCGCCTTCTTCCTCCTCCTCCTTGCTTGCTTGCTTTCTCCCGTGCTTCCTCCTCCCTCCCTCCCTCCCTCCTTTCCTTCCTTCCTTCCTTCCATCCTTTTCCGGAGGGAGGGGGGCCTGGGTCCAGGCTGGGCTCAAAGGGCCTTGCTACGTCCCCAGGATCCGCTCCGGGTTTCAGTCCGAACTTCCCAAGAGCTAGGGCACAGAATGAAGAAGAAGAGGAGAAGAGGAGGAAGAGGAGGAAGAAGAAGAGGAGGAGGAGGAAGAGGAAGAAGAAGAGAAGAAGAGGAGAAAGAGGAAGGAGAAGAAGAGGAGGAAGAAGAAGAGAAGAAGAGGAGGAGGAGGAGGAAGAAGAGGAGGAGGAGGAGGAGGAGGAGGAAGAAGAAGAGAAGAAGAGGAGGAAGAGGAAGGAGAAGAAGAGGAAGAAGAAGAGAAGAAGAGGAGGAGGAGGAAGAAGAAGAGGAGGAGGAAGAAGAAGAGAAGAAGAGGAGGAAGAGGAAGGAGAAGAAGAGGAGGAAGAAGAGAAGAGGAGGAGGAGGAGGAGGAAGAAGAGGAGGAAGAGGAAGAAGAGGAGGAGGAGGAGGAAGAAGAGGACGAAGAGAAGAAGAGGAGGAGGAGGAAGAAGAAGAAGAGAAGAAGAGGAGGAAGAAGGGGAGGAGGAGGAGGAGGAAGAAGAAGAAGAGAAGAAGAGGAGGAGGAAGACGAGGAGGAGGAGGAAGAAGAAGAAGAGGAAGAGGAGGAGGAAGAAGAAGAAGAGAAGGAGGAAGAAGAGGAGAAGGAGGAAGAAGAGGAAGAGGAAGAGTAGGAGTAAGAGGAAGTAGGAGGAAGAAGCATAGGGTTACAGCCTGTGTTGGATGGGGTTACACTCCCCCTGAAGACGCAGGTTCGCAGCTTGGGAGTGATCCTGGATTCATCGCTGAGCCTGGAACCCCAGATCTCAGCGGTGGCCGGGAGAGCTTTTGCACAATTAAAACTTATGTGCCAGCTGCACCTGTACCTTGGAAAGTCTGACTTGGCCACGGTGGTCCAAGCTCTAGTTACATCCCGAATAGATTACTGCAACGCGCTCTACGTGGGGCTGCCTTTGAAGACGGTTCGGAAACTTCAGCTAGTTCAACTAGTTCAGACTACTAACTGGGGCGACATACAGAGAGCATACCACCCCCGTTGTGCCAGCTCCACTGGCTGCCAGTCCACCTCCGAGCCCAATTCAAAGTGCTGGTTCTGACCTATAAAGCTCTATACGGTTCTGGCCCAGCTTACTTGTCCAAACGCATCCACCCCTATGTCCCACCTCGAAACCTAAGATCATCTGGGGAGGCCCTTCTCTCGCTCCCGTCAACAGCACAAATGCGCCTGGTGGGGACGAGAGACAGGGCCTTCTCAGCAGTGGCCCCCGCCTATGGAACACACTCCCAACTGAGGTAAGATTGGCCACCTCCCTCTCCTAGTTTTTCGAAAGAAACTAAAGGCATGGTTTTGGGACCAGGCTTTTGGACAATAGATGCAAATTTAAGGGAATGTGACTGGAATGACGATATGGCTGATGAGACAGTTTTACTGTTTTAACGATGGCTTATGTATTGTTAATTATGCTTTTATGCCTCATTGTGGTTTTAATTTTGTAATTTGTTATGTAATGGCTTCGGAATGGGGCCCATTGTAAGCCGTCCTGAGTCCCCCCCCTTGGGGGTTGAGAAGGACGGGAAGGAAATGCAAGAAATAATAAGTAAAGAAGTAAATAAGAAGAAGAGGAGGAGGAGGAGGAGGAAGAAGTAGAAGAAAAAGAAGAGGAGGAGGAGAGGGAAGAGGAAGAGGAAGAAAAAAGAGGAAGTAGAGAAAGAGGAAGAAGAGGAAGAAGAAAAAGAAGATACCTGGATCCAGGCCACACATTAAACCTCCTGGCATCCCCTCCCACAAGGATCGATTAGGATCATCTCATTAATTAAAAGCAACCACCAATTAAAAAATCCATCTCAGGAGGAAACAATGGAAGGAGGTTTTGGTGAAGGCTTTCATGGCCGGAAAGACTGGGTTGTTGTGAGTTTTCCGGGCTGAATGGCCATGTTCCCGAAGCAGTAAATAAAGAACAACACTAAAAAATCAGGGGAATTCCGGACAAGAAACAATCAGGGCCAGCTGATCACCTCCCAACAAAGGATTCCCCCAGGCAGTAAGAAGCCAGGCCTTGAAACTGCTAGGTCATTAAATGCTAATCAAGATAGCCAATTGTAACATTCACACCTCCCTCCAACAGACAAGAATTCTTTCTCCCACCTTGGACATTATTCCACAGATATATAAACCTACTTGCCTAATTTCCAACAGATCGCACAACCTCTGAGGATGCCTGCCACAAATGTGGGGAAAACCTCAGGAGAGAATGCTTCTGGAACATGGCCAGACAGCCCAGAAAACTCATAACAACCCAGTCTTTCCGGCCATGAAATGCTTCGCCAAAACCTCTTTCCATTGTTTCCTCCTAAGATGGATTTTTAATTGGTGGTTGCTTTTAATTAACAAGAATGAGCCTAATTGATCCTTGTGGGAGGGGATGCCATTAGACGGAGGCAGCAAGGATTGCAAACCAGCTCCTTTGTTGGGATTGTATCCAACAGGGAATCTGGATCAAACTACTGTTCTGGAAAAAAAATATTTCAGATTGAATCAGAGGCTGAGATGATGTAGCAGCCACAACACTTTAATTGGGTTAACAGTTAAAAGGGAGCCGATATAATACTCCTTTAGCAATTTTGCAATGGTAGAACAGCTTAGGGATCCGTCACTGTTTATATTTCCAAATAACCTTTCAATGTCAGTTGCTCAATTAACCTTTTGAGCACTCACAAAGGGAATAAGACAGGAATCAAGTGTAGGACATCAGAAGCGCAAAAGGAAACACTTCCAAAACTTGTTTATACAGTAAAGATTATACAAAACTTATATATAATATGTATATATTATATATCTTGCATGAAAGTCTTCTAAGGGGTTGGTTTCACTTCTGTTTTGCTAGTGAAATCAAACGACTATGTGGCAAAAGGAGGCATTCTCCTAAAACTGTGGAGAGTTTGCAAAGCTCTGTTGTATATCCTCTCCTAATGAGGATGGGGCCCACAACTGGGAGAGGCGGGGAAGATGACAAACACATAGAAAAACATTGTCTACGGGGTGCACTTTGGCACCATAGAATCATTGGAAGAGACCCCAAGGGCCATTTAGTTAAATCCCCTCCTGCTAGGCAGGACAAACACCATCAAAGCACTCCCAACAGATGGCTATCCAGTCTCTGCTTAAAGATCTCCAGAGAAGGAGAGAGAGAGAGAGAGATGAATGGATAGATAAATCCATCGGTTGGATGGATGATAGGTAGATAGATAGATAGGTAGAGATAGATACTTGAATTGGTGGATAGATAGTTCATTGGACAGATAGAGCATTGAATGGATGGATGGACATTGGATGGATGGATGGATGGATGGATGGATGGGTGGATGGATGGATAGCTAGATGGAGAGATCGTTGGTTGGATGGATAGATAGATCATTGGATGGATGGATAGATAGATATTTGGGTGGATACATAGTTGAGTGGATAGATAGAGATAGATTGTTGAATTGATAGATGAATAGATAGATAGATAGATAGATAGATAGACAGACAGACAGACAGACAGACAGACAGTTGGTGAATAGATAAATACTTTTTTGGATGGATGGATGGATGGATGGATGGGTAGATAGATAGATAGACAGTTGGTGAATAGATAAATACTTTTTTGGATAGATAGATAGATAGATAGATATACTTTTTTGGATGGATGGATAGATAGATAGATAGATAGATAGACAGAATAATAGATCAATTGATGGATGGATGGATGGATGGATAGATAGATAAATGGACAGACAGATCATTAGATGGATGGATGGATGGATTGATTGATGGATGGATAGACAGACAGACAGTTGGTGGATAGATAAATACTTTCGTGGATGAATGGATGGATAGATAGATAGATAGATAGATAGTTGGGTGGATTGATAGATCGTTGGATGGATGGATGGACAGACATATCATTGGATGGATGGATGGATGGATGGATGGATAGATAGATAGATAGATAGATAGATAGATAGATAGATAGATAGATAGATAGATAGATAGATAGATCATAAGGATCCTAGAGTTGGAAGAGACCCCAGAGGCCATCCAGTCCAACCCCTTTCTGCCAGGCAGAAAAAGCACCATCAAAGCACTCCTGACAGATGTCTCTTCAGCCTTTTGTGCTATGGGATTAATTGTTTGGTGAGGACCCGGCCCTCTTAGCCACCCCAAGTGGTGCCAATCTACATTAATTGTTCTGTTTAGATGCACCTAAAGATTGGCATCCAGACCAGGATGTGAGCAAAAATTTCTCCTTTTCGAGGGAGTGCCAAGTGCTTTTGAAGGGCCAAGAGCTGTGCAAACAAACCCTGTTTGCTTTTGTTCTGGCACTCCCTGGTGAGCGTTACAGGATTAGATGTCCCATGCGTCACAGGACAACAATAAGGATTTGTGGATTTGGAACGTTGTTGTACCTCTTAAAGGCAACCACATCCTGCCCCCATCCCTACTGCAAGCTTTAGTAGCATTCATCGCAATGGATTAATTGGATACCATTGCCACCATTCATTTCTCTCCTAGTCTAATACACCCACTGGGCAGAAATAATGCTGCCAAAACCAAAACTGAAAGCTGTTGGACTAAACTGGAAAGAAAGGCATAAAGGATTCTAAGAAGGCCATTAAATGCAAATCAAGGTGGCTAATGGCAACATTCACACCTGCCTCCAACAGACAAGGGTCCTTTCTCCCACCCTGTACATTATTCCACAGATATATAAACCTCATCTTCCTAGTTTCCAACAGACCTCACAACCTCTGAGGATGCCTGCCATAGAGGTAGGTGAAACATCAGGAGAGAATGCTTCTGGAACATGGCCATACAGCCCGGAAAACTCACAGCAACCCAGTGATTCCAGCCATGAAAGCCTTCAACAACACATTCTAAGCAGAATCTGCACTTTATTGCAGTACTAGCCGTCCTCTGCCACGCACTGCTGTGGCCCAGTCTGTGTATATGTGTATTGTGTGTGTATATATGTGTGTATATATTTGTGTATATGTGTGTTTGTATATGTGTGTGTGTGTGTGTGTGTGTGTGGCTTTGCACACTATGCGTTACTGTGGCCCAGTCTGTGTATGTGTTTTGTGTGTATATATGTGTGTACATATTTGTGTATATGTGTGTTTGCGTATATATATATGTGGTTTTTTGCACCACATGTTGCTGTGGCCCAGTCTGTGTATATGTGTTTTGTGTGTATGTGTATATGTGTATATATATTTGTGTATATGTGTGTTTTCGTATATATGTATATATATGTGTGTGTGTGTGTGTGGCTTTGTGCATCACACATTACTGTGGCCCAGTTGTGTATATGTGTTTTGTGTGTATATATGTATGTACATATTTGTGTATATGTGTGTTTGCATATATATGTATATGTGTGTGTGTGTGTGTGTGTGTGTGTGGCTTTGTGCATCACGCATTACTGTGGTCCAGTCTGTGTATATGTGTATTGTGTGTGTATATATGTGTGTTTATATTTGTGTATATGTGTGTTTGCGTATATATGTATATATGTGTGTGTGTGGCTTTGTGCATCACACATTACTGTGGCCCAGTCTCTGTACATGTGTTTTGCGTGTATATATGTGTGTTGGCATATATATGTGGTTTTGTGCATGCGTAGTTATGGGTTTTTTTGTGTTTTGGCTTTTTAAATCTCTTCTGCTGTGCTTTTCAGTGTTTTATGAGTGATGGTCACTCATTGGCCTGAGAGGAGTATTGTGTCCAAATTTGGTGTCAATTTGTCCAGTGGTTTTTGAGTTATGTTAATCCCACAAATGAATATTACATTTTTATTTATATAGATAGCACTGAAAAAAGCACAAAAAAGAAGCCAGCTACACGTGTCGGCTGAACAGACAACCATCAAATAGCATACGGAGCTCTTCTGCTTTTTCTTTCCTGCGTGTTTATTGTAACACAAGTTTCCCCTTGTGTTTCTAGCAAAATGACCCCAAAAAGCCTTCACTTTCGATGCCTTCAAATATTGATTTGGACGAGGGAGGTCTCCCCATTTGTATTGACTTTGCGTTCGGAGCGGCCTCCTTCCCTGGATGTCTTGTACCTCTTGCGGCTCTGTTTACGTACAGGCATCGTCCTTTTGGTGGACGCTCCAGCCACTTCTCCCAGGTCCAGCTCTCTGAAACTGAATGACCACGTCATGAAAGAAGGTCTGCCTCCAAAGCGTGGGAAGTTTGGAAAGCTCCGTCCTATGTTCTCTCTGTTCTATTCCTACGGGTCTTCTTCCCACGTCCTTCGCGGAATGCCATGCCTTGACCGCTGGGCTTCTCCGTCCCCTCAAGTTGTGCTCTCCATCCCTGTGTCCTTCAGCAGAGTGGTCGGAGGAAGAGGAGGGCCACCCCGGTGGGGGGCACATGGTAGTTCAGGGGGTCACTGGCCTTCAAGGTGCCCATGAAGCGCTTCTCCAGGACGTCATAGGCCTTGTAGCCGGAGGCACAGCCGGAGATGGCAAGTAGTTCCAAAGCCGTCACAAAGGGTCGAGGGGTGCCATCCGTGCCGGTGTTTAGGACCGCCAATGCAAACTGGCCCCTGACCAGGGGCCGGCGCCAGACCTCAAAGTGGGAGGACTGTGGGACAGAAAGAGAGGCCAGTGGGTCAGGAAGGTTTTCCAACAGGATTCCTGCAGAAGTCTTTGATCTGGAGGACATAGAGATGCCTTGAGAGAATATACTAATCAAATCCCCAAATGCAGAAGTCTGGCGGTTCTACTATTTGACAAACCCACTGTATAAAATGTGAATAATCTCAGTGCAGGAAAATTTATATGCACATCTTTCTATTATTATTATTATTATTATTATTATTATTATTATTATTATTTAATCGAAAACCATTTGAAAACTTCTTGCAAACAAGCATTATTGTCATATTGTCACTATTTATTATCATCATCGTAGTAGTAGTAATGATGATAATAAATAGTGATGACGATGCTTGTTTGCAAGAAGTTTTCAAGTGGTTTTCAATTTTAAAAACCTCATCATCATTATTAGGAGCCCCCGGTGGTGCAGTGGGTTAAACCCCTGTGCCGGCAGGACTGAAGACCAACAGGTCGCAGGTTCGAATCCAGGGAGAGGCAGATGAGCTCCCTCTATCAGCTCCAGCTTCTCATGCGGGGACATGAGAGAAGCCTCCCACAAGGATAAAACATCAAATCATGTGGGCGTCCCCGGGCAACGCCCTTGCAAACAGCCAATTCTCCCACACCAGAAGCGACTTGCAGTTTCTCAGGTCGCTCCTAACATGACAAAAAATAATCATCATTATTACTTTTTTATTGTGTCAGAAGTAACTTGAGAAACTGCAAATCACTTCTGGTGTGAGAGAGTTGTCCATCTGCAGAGACGTTGCCTGGGAGACACTCGAATGTGTTACTATCCGATGGAAGGCTTCTCTCATGTCTGCGCATGGGAAGCTATAGCTGACAGACGGGAGCTTACCCCATCTTGCGGATTTGAATTGCCGCCCTTCAGGACAGCAGTTCAGCCGGCACAAGTGTTTAACCTATTGTGCTACCACGGCTCCTTATTATTACTGTCAGTATTGCTGTTATTAGTATTATAATTGAAACCCAACTGAAGGCTTCTTAAAAGCAAGCATTAATTATTATTATTATTATTATTATTATTATTATTATTATTATTTAAAACTGCTTGAAGACTTCTTAAAAGCAAGCTTCATCCTCAAAACTATTACTGAAAACCACTTGAAGACTTCTTAAAAGAAAGCCTTATTATTATTATTATTATTATTGAAAACATCTTGAAGACTTCTTCAAAGCAAGCATTATTATTCTTATAATTGCTGAAAAGCACTTGACTTCTTACAAGAAAGCATCATCATCATCATCATAATCACAAACTGCTTCAATATTTCTTTAAATAATTTATTATTATTATTATTATTATTATTACTATTGAAAACCACTTGAAAACTTCTTCAAAGCATTATTATTATTATTATTATTATTATTATTATTATTATTATCTTGTTGGTTATTTTTTGGCTATGGTAAGTTATACTGAAGTTGTATTTATTGATTGTTTTTTATTTGATTTATCATTATTATTTGAAACACAACAAGATTGGCCCCACTTGAACTGCCTTGGCTCAATGCTATGGATTCACAGGAGTTGGGAGTTTGGCCCAGTCTTGATTCTCTTGCTCCAAAAAGTACAAACTCCAACTCCCAGGACCTCATTGCATTGTTGATTATGATGATACATTTTATTGATTACTCTCCTCTCCTGAAGGCTTCCTGAAGGGCGGAATATAAATACTGTAAATAAAAATAATAGAACACAATAAATACAATAAGTTACACAGATAAAGTTACACACATGCCCCACGTAGTGGGGAATGCACCTTGTAGATGCGCCTGCCTTGGATGCCACGTGGGTCCTGGTCAATATAGAGAAGCAGCGGGTTCTGCAGGAGGTCCTTGGCATCGTCCGAAATGGTGCGCAGGTTGCAGGACATGAAGAAGGGGGCGGCCAGGATGGCCCAGAGGGCCACTTGCACCTTGGACTGCTCCAGGCTCAGGCCAAAGTCCCCCAGGATCAGCTGCAGCAGGAGGAGAACACCATGCACCCCAAAGGATACACACACACACACACACACACTTATAGTAATAAGCATCAGAACCAAGGAGAAGAGGGGTTTCAGCCAGAGAGCTCAAAGTGAGTCAAAATCCAAGATCTGGAGCACTAGCTTTATCTGTAACCAGTATCTCTAACCAAGATCTTGTATTTGAAAGGCTTAGGCATGGGCTGCATCTACTCTGTAGAATAAACCCAGTTGACTCCATTTTAACTTTCATGCCACTGTGGGAGTTGTAGCTCACAAGGTCTGTTAGCCTTCTTAGGATTGCATTGCGCTGAGCTAAAGAAGTGGTTCCCAGTTGAATCCATTCCCCAATTTAGATGCACCCAAGCAATCCTCAAATATGGTTTTGGCATGTCCTTCCTCTAAATTCCTGAATGGAAAGGTGGTTTTTTTTTGGGGGGGGGGGGCAGGGAGTGTGGGTGGGGGAGGGAGGTTGGCATGTTACCATGTCGGGGTCATTCCACCTTCCGGGTCCGGCGGCCGGCTGCAGCATATCCTGATTATTCCCGTACCACTCAATGATGTGGAAGAGGCTGTCCCAAGAGTCCTCGATGTCCTTGTAGTTCCTCCAAAGGTTGCATATTTTGCCCAGCAACGTATAATTCACCTAGCATGGAAAGCAAAGGACTTAGGGTGCTTTTTCTATGGGACAGGTGCTGGAGCCAATCTGCCATGACTAGTGCACTAGTGCTAACCTACCTGCCTACCTATCTACCTACTTATCTGACTATCTCTCTCTCCTTCTCCCCATCCCTCTATCCCTCTATCCATCTATCCATCTATCTATCTCCTTGTCTCTCTATCTCCATCTCCCTATCTACCTATCTACTTATCTCTCTCTCTATCTCCATCTGTATCTCCTTCTCTACCTACCTACCGATCTACCTGCCTGCTTGCCTATCTCTCTCTACCTACCAACCTACCTGCCTGTTTACCTACCTACCTCTCCATCTATCTATCTACCTACCTGCCTGTTTACCTACCTGCCTACCTATCTCTCTCTCTAGCTATCTACCTACCGATCTACCTACCTGCCTACCTACCTACCTGCCTACCTACCTCTCTCTCTATCTACCTACTGATCTACCTACCTGCCTATCTACCTGCCTGCCTGCCTATCTATCTATCTGTCTGTCTGTCTGTCTGTCTGTCTATCTATCTATCTATCTATCTATCTATCTATCTATCTGCAAATCTCTCTATTCATCTATCTACCTACCGACCTACATAAGTCAATATATATGTTTTTATCAATGTATGTATTTTCTAATACGGCTCTCACACCCAGAGAGCCCTGTAATCCCCACTGATAATGGATCTGAACCAAACTTAGCACACATATCCACCACAATCAACTTTAAATACTGCTTGGATTTCAGGAATATTGACTCAAGATGATGGGAGTTATAGTTCACTCCTATGCAAAGAGCACCGTGAATCCTACCAATGATAGATCTGGACCAAACCTGACACAAAGGTCCATCATGACCAACTTTCAATACTGATGTGGGTTGGAGGCAATGCCAGATGATGATGGGAGTTGTAGTTCACTCACATCTTTATGCACTTTCTAACAGGACCATTCATAATGTCCTATGTCAAATAATGACTATTTTCCCAATCAGTAGCATTACAAAATCTCTGACATGGGCATTACTACTACTGCAACTCATGAGGAGCTATGGCATAATCCATCTGCTTTTAACCCTGGTTTGGGGCTATCATCACCATCATCACATTTATTAATACCCTGCTTTTCTCTCTTGTTCGGAAGTTACCTTTGGCGGGAGGCCTCCTTCGTAGGCCGGCCAGCTGCAGGAGAAGGCAATCGGCCGCCCGGTTTTGTTCAATGCCGCACTCATCTTTGGGTAGCCTTTGGCCCATAATAAACAGAACAGAATAATAATAATAATAATAATAATAATAATAATAATACAAATAGAATAGTAAAATATCAATATAATAATAATACAAATAGAATAGTAAAATATCAATATAATAATAATAATAATAATACAAATAGAATAGTAAAATAACAATATAATAATAATAATAGTAATAATAGTAATCATAATGGCAGCTTCAAGGCAGGGTTTGTTTTTTTGGGGAATCCCTTTGTCTTCCAGTGCAACTCTATGGTCGGCATTGAACATAGGGTTACCCTGGAGGACATAGAGATTCCTAGAGATAATATACAAAACAAATCAATGAATGCAGAGGGCCAACTGTTCTATTATTTGACCAAATCCATTGTGTAAAATGCAATTATTGTTGTTGTTGTTGTTATTATTATTATTATTTCCCTCCTGATGCAACCATCAGGTGCTGGCAGAGGATTCAAGAGGGTTTTTCAATGGGGTCAAGAACCACGAACCAGCTGCCTTGGTGGCGACATCAGAGAAGCAGCCATCCAGCTTCAGCATGTCTACTCCCCACGACGCAAAGGTCTGGGCATCCGTCTCGATGGTCTTAAGGGTGGTCCCAGGATACCCGGCACAGGTAGCGTTGCCCAGGTCACTGTAGATGCCAAATTTCAAGCCTTTGGAGTGGACCTGGGGGCAATGAGGAGATCAAAGAGAGCAGATTGAGACAAAAAGAGATTGAGAGGCGAGGCTTGTCCCTGTTTTAAATTATAGCCCATCCCTGAGTAACAAACGTCCGACTTACAAAATTCACAGTTAAGAACGGGGCTGAGACAACAGGAAATGGGAGGAATCTTCCCCTCGGAAGGAAGAGAAATCCACTCCTGGAAGAGTTACTATCATGGGGAAAAGGTGTCTCCACTGAAGCTGTACCTCCAATTCTTGTTTCCATAACAAGCCACATTTTCCAAACTCCAATTATTAAGAGACAGAACGTGAGGTGGCATCTTCTGAACAGAGGCACAGGCAGCAAAACAGACACCACAGGGACGTGACCCCTTTCCCTATTCTATCTAAAGCTTACACACACACACACACATACATACATACACACTAGCTGTTCCCTGCCACATGTTGCCGTGGCCCACATGGGGGTTCTGTGTGGGAGGTTTGGCCCAGTTCTATCCTTGGTGGGGTTCGGAATGCTCTGTGATTGTAGATAAACTATAAATCCCAGCAACTACAACTCCCAAATGTCAAGATTCTATTCTCCCCAAACTCCACAAGTGTTCACATTTGGGCATAGTGAGTATTCATGCCAAGTTTGGTCCAGATCCATCATTGTTTGAGTCCACAGTGATCTCTGGATGTAGGTGAACTACAACTCCAAAACCAAAGGACACTGCCCACCAAACCCTTCCAGTATTTTCTGTTAGTCATGGGAGAACTGTGTGCCAAGTTTGATTCAATTCCATCATTGGTGGGGTTCAGAATGCTCTTTGATTGTAGGTGAACTATAAATCCCAGCAACTACAACTCCCAAATGACAAAATCAATTTTTTTGAGTGAAGGACATACATTGGGTTGTTAGGTGTCTTGTGTCCAAATTTGGTGTCAATACGTCCAGTTGATTTTGAGTTCTGTTAATCGCACAAATGAACATTA
Source organism: Anolis sagrei (assembly GCF_037176765.1). Taxonomy (NCBI): domain Eukaryota; kingdom Metazoa; phylum Chordata; class Lepidosauria; order Squamata; family Anolidae; genus Anolis; species Anolis sagrei. Next base: position 14,084,791 of record NC_090035.1, on the reverse strand, counting down.
CATTTACACAGACACACACACACACACACTAGCCATCCCCTGCCACGTGTTGCTGTGGCCCCGTCGTGTATATGTGTTTTGTGTGTGTGTGTGTATATATATGTGTGTGTGTGTGTGTATGCATATATGTGTATATATGTGGCTTTGTGCATGCATTGTAATGTATTTTTCGGGGCTTTTTAAATCTCTTCCGCTGTGTTTTTCAGTGTTTTTATGTCACTTGTTGGCCTGATAGGTGTATTGTGTCCAAATTTGGTGACAATTCTCCCAGTGGTTTTTGAGTTATGTTAATCCCACAAACGAACATTACATTTTAATTTATATAGATGGCTGGTGTTACACTGAAGAAATGTTCCTGTTCCAACTTGCAAACAAATTCAACTTAAGAATCAAACTGACATAAATGATTTTGTTCTTGTGGACTGCCTGTATTTTAAAGGACAATTTCAAGTAGAGGCTGGTTGGCCATCTGTCTGGAGTACTTTGATTGTGCTTTTTCTGAATGGCAGAAGGGGATTGGAGTGGATTGTCTTTGGGGGTTCCTTCAAACTCTAGTATCTTACATTCATCACCATCATCCTTGATGATGATGATGATGATGATGTGCTTTTCCTGCCTGAAACAAAGAAGGATGTTGGATTAGATGGCCTTTGAGGTCTCTTCCAACTCTTCTATGATTCTGTTTATCATTACCAAAAACCTCACCCGGGCATTGGTGGGTCCCTAAGCCAATAAGTAGTGAATAGAAGGAGAACGAGTGGGGCTTGCTTGTGCATTTCCTATCCGAGGGGCTTCTGCGAGCCCTGGGTCTGCAGGGCCTTGCAGTGGGGCTGGACTCACGTAGTCGGCCAGGGCTTTGATGCCACTGGGGAAACGGTCAGGGTCCGGCTGGAGCCGACCTTGAGAATCCCTCTTCTTTGCTGCCCAGCAGTCGTCCAGGTTGACGTATTTGTAGCCCAGCGCCTTCCAGCCGTCCTCAACCAACCGGTCAGCCATGGCCTTGATCAGTTTTTCACTATCGGCAGGGAACAAAACCCAGAAGGAAGGCAGTGTGACCCCATTTGAACTCCCATATGGCTCTTGTTTACAGCTTCTTCTCTTTCTCTTTATGCTCATCTTAGGGCCCTTCCAGATAGGCCCTATATCCCAGGTTCTGATGCCATTTTTTCTGCTTTAAACTAGATTATATAAGTCCTCACTGCCAGAAAATCTGGGATAAACAGAATAGTTAGCAGGTTAACTTTTCTGATAGAGTCAGGGTCCATACCCTCTGTATTTCTCCTTGCTTGAAACAGAAGTTCTCAATGAGGGAAAACATGCAGATCAAGAATAAGGCACCACAGCCACCTACAAACCCACCATCATGATACCGACTTGGAGGACCATCATCCTCAGGCTATGAGGGATTGCCTAAGTAAAGTAAATAAGTAGTACATGGAGCTAATAAATGGCTTCTAAGTAAAGGTAAAGGTTTCCCCTTGACATTAAGTCTAGTTGTGTCTGACTTTGGGGGGTGAAGATCATCTCCATTTCTAAGCCAAAGAGCCAGCTTTGTCCATAGACACCTCCAAGGTCATGTGGTCAGCATGACTGCATGGAGTGCCATTACTTTCCCTCTGAAGTGGTATCTACTGATCTACTCACACTTGCATGTTTTTGAAACTGCTAGGTTGGAAGAAGCTGGGTCTAATGGCGAGAACTCACCCTGCTCCTTGGATTCGAACTACCGACCTTTCGGTCAGCAAGTTCAGCAGCTCAGCGGTTTAACCCGCTGTGCCACCAGGGGCTCCGAATGGCTTCTATGTCTTATGAAATGGATCTTCCTTTATTTCTCCTTTCACTCATCTTAGCTTGTAGCCTAGGCCTGGCTCAATGCTATGGAATATTGGATGCCACAAAGGGGGCTGGCTGGTACCTTGGCAGACTACAGATCCCAGGATGCTATTGCATTGAGCCATGGGGATTGGGAGGGTTTAAAATGGTGCCAAACTGCATTAATTCTATATTATAGACCAGGCATGGGCAAACTTCAGCCTTCCAGGTGTTTTGGACTTCAGTTCCCGAAATCCCTAACAGCCTCAGATCCTTTCCTTTCCCCCCTCAACCACTTAAGAGGAAGGATCTGAGGCTGTTAGGGATTGTGGGAGTTGAAGTCCAAAAACACATGGAGGGCTGAAGTTTGCCCATGCCTGTTATAGACACAACTCTCACCTGATGCAGTTGTCAGGGTCGTTGGCACAATTGGTGTTGCATCGGAAGCGCTCCCAAGGCACCCATCCCATCGGAGGCGTCCGGAGGAGGCCATTTTCCATGCCATAAGTGCCATAAGGAAGGATCAGAAAGGTCCATAGAGGAAAGGGCGGCATGATTTGGAGAGAAACCCTGCAAAGAAACCAATATTGATTTGTTTCATTCTAGGTTTTAAATTGCATTGCTTTTCAGGCCAAGAGGGAAAGGCAGGGTGTAAATATTACTATCATTATCATTATTATTTTCATCATTTGTTTGTTTCCCCTCTGAACTGAGATCTAGTGTCCATGATTTGTTGTTGTTTATTCGTTCAGTTGCTTCCGACTCTTCGTAACTTTCTGGACCAGCCCAGGCCAGAGCTCCCTATCAGCTATGGCCACCCCCAGCTCCTTCAACGTCAAGGCAGTCACTTCAAAGATACCATCCATCCATCTTGCCCTTGGTTGGCCCCTCTTCCTTTTTCCTTCCATTTCCCCAGCATCAGTCTTCTCCAAGCTTTCCTGTCTCCTCATGATGTGACCAAAGTACTTCAACTTTGTCTCTAGTATCCTTCCCTCCAATGAGCGGTTGGGCTTTGTTTCCTGGAGTATGGACTGGTTGGATCTTCTTGCAGCCCAAGGCACTCTCAGAACTTTCCTCCAACACCACAGCGCAAAAGCTCAGCCTTCCTTCACTCAGTCTTCCTTATGATCCAGCTCTCACCTCCATAGGTTATTACGGGGAATACCATTGCTTTAACTTTGCGGACCTTTGTTGCCAATGTGATGTATCTACTCTTCCCTATTTTATTGAGATCGGTCATTGATTTCATCCCAAGAAGGAATTGCATCTATAGTCTGCATCTATAGTCATCTTTGTGCCTAGAAATACAAAGTCTGTTACAGCCTCCATGTTTTCTCCCTCTATTTGCCAGTTGTCAATTGGTCCGGTTGTTTTTTGTTATCTTTAACTGCAACCCAGTTTTTGGCCTTTCTTCTTTCACCTTGGTTAGAAGGCTCCTCAGCTCCAACTTGCTTTCGGCCGTCAAAGTGGTATCATCTGCATATCTCAGGTTGTTAATGTTTTTTCCAGCAATTTTAACTCCAGCCTTGGATTTGTCAAGCCCTGCACACTGCATGATGTGTTCTGCATATAATTTGAATAGGTTGGGTGAGAGTGGACAGTCCTTTCCCAAACGTGAACCAGTCAGTTGTTCCATGGTCAGTTCTTACTGTTGCTACATGGGCCTTATACAGATTCCTCAGGAGAGAGACAAGATGGCTTGGTATCCCCATCCCACCAAGACCTTGCCACAGGTTATTATGATCCACACAGTCAAGGGCTTTAGAATAGTCAATCAAACAAAAATAGTGGGTTGTTGTAGGTTTTTCGGGCTGTATGGCCATGTCCTAGAAGCATTCTCTTCTGATGTTTTGCCTGTGTCTATGCCAGGCATCCTCAGAGGCTGTGAGGTCTGTTGGAAACTAGGAAAATTGGATCTCCAGGGTGAGAAAGAACTCTTGTCTGTTGGAGTTAGGTGTGAATGTCTCAATTGGCCACCTTGATTAGCATTTGATGGCCTGACAGTTTTTAGGTGTGCCCTGTTCTTGTCTGGGGGAACATGAATGGCACTGCAGACTACTTCAACCAGAGAAGTCAGCCAAAGCAGAACATCCGATGAACCAGCCTGGAGACAGCATATTATTTGAGAACGCAGAAATGCTGGACTGCTCGAACAGCCACCATGTCAGACTACACAGAGAAGCCACTGAAATCCACAAGCATGTGGATAATTTCAACAGAAAGGAAGAAACCATGAAAATGAACAAAATCTGGCTAAAAGTAAAGGTTGTCCCCTGACATTAAGTCCGGTCATGTCTGACTCTGGGGTGTGGTGCTCATCTTCATTTCTAAGCCGAAGAGCTGGCATTGTCCATAGAAGCGCTTTATTAGAGTTTAAGACCCTCTGCACATTCCACATGCCCAGAATCCCAACATATCACCTCTCACACCCAGCACTTTTTTTAACCTGTACCTATCATTGGCCCGGCCCTGGTTTTATTGCGTAATAGTGTAATGTTTTGTTATTGTTTATGTTTTTAATTTGCTTTGCATCATATTGTTATTGTCTGATGTTGTTTTGTTGAGGCCTTGGCCTTTGTAAGCTGCATCGAGTCCTTCGGGAGATGATAGTGGGGTACAAATAAAGTTTAATAATAATAATAATAATAATAATAACAATAATAGACAACTCCAAGGTCATGTGGCTGCCATGACTGCATGGAGCGCCGTTACCAATCTGGCTACCAATATTTTTAAAATCTCTAAAATTATAATATTAAATAAAGAACAAACTCAAACACAGGGGTACTCCAGACAAGAAACAATCAAGGACAGCTAATCATCTCTCAACAAAGGATTCCCCAGGCACTAACAAGACACCCCTAAAAACTGTCAGGCCATGAAATGCTAATCAAGGTGGCCAATTGAGACATTCACACATACCTCCAACAGACAAGAGTTCTTTCTCTCAACCTGGACTTTTGACAGATATATAAACCAAATTTTCCAAATTTCCAACAGACCTCACAATCTCTGAGGATGTCTGCCATAGATGCAGGCGAAACATCAGGAGAGAATGCTTCTAGAACATGGCCATACAGCCCAGAAAACACACACAACAACCATTGATTCTGGCCATGAAAGCCTTCGACAATAGAATAATAGAATCATAGAACAAAAGAGTTGGAAGAGACCTCATGAGCCATCCAGTCCAACCCCATTCTGCCAAGAAGCAGGAATGTTGCATTCAAATCACCCCTGACAGATGGCCATCCAGCCTCTGTTTTTTAAACAAAGAAGGAGCCTCCACCACACTCCGGGGCAGAGAGTTCCACTGCTGAATGGCTCTCACAGTCAGGAAGTTCTTCCTCGTGTTTAGATGGAATCTCCTCTCTTGCAGTTTGAAAGCCATTGTTCCATTGCGTCCTAGTCTTCAGGGAAGCAGGAAACAAGCTTGCTCCCTCCTCCCTGTGGCTTCCTCTCACATATTTATACATGGCTATCATATCCCCTCTCAGCCTTCTCTTCTTCAGGCTAAACATGCCCAGCTCCTTAAGCCGCTCCTCATAGGGCTTGTTCTCCAGACCCTTGATCATTTTAGTCGCCCTCCTCTGGACACATTCCAGCTTGTCAATATCTCTCTTAAATTGTGGTGCCCAGATTTGGATACAATATTCCAGGTGTGGTCTAACCAGAGCAGAATATAAACAAAAATAGATCTTTGTCTGAAACTCCCTGTTTTTCTCCATTATTATTTATGTATATTTTATTCTAGTTTCTAATTTTTTTTGAATTGGTTATATTTAAGTGGCATTTTAGTACATTTAATACAAAATTGAGTTTCTCAAAGGGTGGTCCGGGTTCAGCAGCGGCCTTTCAAGAGGTTCAGCACCTTGGACAGAGCCATGAAAGTGTGCGGTCCCTTTAAGAGAGTGAAAGTGTGCCAGGATGGTGGGCAAAGGGGCACATTTAACAATCCAGGCTAAATAATTCCAGCATGTCAAATAGGAAATGTTGATAATGGGGGCCAATGTGTTGCTCTTTCCTTTCCTAGATCCTTCGCCAACCCACCTCTGCTCTATTTTGCTTCCTGAATGAATCTTTTGGGAACCTGGATGACGTCATAAGGCTTTGGTTATGATGCCACCTATAGAAAAGCAGAGGATGTTCCAGGCCACGCCCCCTTCAGAACGCCCCGCCCCCGGAGTCTATTAGTGCGGGTTGGAATCGCTCGCGCATGCGCAGCGTTATTCTCCAGTCGGTTGCTGAGGAGAATGACGTGACGCCATTATTCAGGGCACGCATGCGCAGTACACTCTTTGCCGCTGTCTCGGAAAGTAGGCAATGCCCTACTTCCTGGTTGCTGGAGGCGGGTCTCTTGGTGAGCATGTATTGTGTCCCACGCTCAGCCAATGAGAGAAGCGGCTATTTCGCGCGGACCAATCAGATCGAAGCGGAGGTGGGCCTTTCTCCCTTGAAAGAGAATTCTCTCAGGGCAACAATGCATCCAATTTATTTATTTATCGTGTCATCAGCAACCATTGTATTACAATTCTAACGGAGCAAAACAAACACAGAAATTAAAAAGGAAAAGGAAAAAAAACCACACAGATTTTGCAAATTTGGTATTTGGTTAAATGTCCTTTGACCAGTATCTGGCCACTTTGAGTGCCTCTGGGGTTGCTGCAAGAGGGTCCTCCATCGTGCATGTGGCAGGGCTCAGGTTGCATTGCAGCAGGTAGTCTGTAGTTTGCTCTTTTCCGCACTCGCATGCCGAGGATTCCACCCTGTAGCCCCATTTCTGAAGATTGGCTCTGCACCTCGTGGTGCCAGAGTGCAGTCTGTTCAGCGCCTTCCAAGTCGCCCCGTCTTCTGTGTGCCCAGGGGGGAGTCTCTCATCTGGTATCACCCATTGGTTGAGGTGCTGGGTTTGAGCCTGCCACTTTTGGACTCTCGCTTGTTGGGGTGTTCCAGCGAGTGTCTCTGTAGATCTAAGAAAACTATTTCTTGATTTATTATTATTATTATTATTAAAACTTATATGCCGCCACTCCCCTGGGGCTCGGAGCGGCTTACAAGAATAGCTAAAATCTAACAAAGTTTAAAAGCAATTTAAAACAATTTAAAAACAACAGTATCAAACATTAAAAGCCTGTCGGAACAGGTATGTCTTACATGCCCTGCGGAAAGCTGGTAAGTCCAGCAGGGCATGAACCTCAGGTGGCAGAGCATTCCAGACTGATGGCGCCACTGCTGTGAAGGCTCTGCGCCTGGTTGCCGTTAGACGCAAGGTCTTGACACTGGGGACTTCCAATAGATCTTGGTCCTCAGAACGGAGGGATCTCTGGGGTTGGTAGGGGGTGAGACAATCCCTCAGATACATTGGCCCCAGACCATGCAAGGCCTTAAAGGTGAGTACCATCACTTTGAAAGTGATCCGGTGCTCAATTGGTAACCAATGCAGCTGTAGTAAGATTGGTGTTATGTGGCATCTCATCGGAATTCCCGCAAGAAGCCGAGCAGCTGCGTTTTGTACCAACTTGAGCTTCCGAATCACCGACAGAGGGAGGCCAATGTAGAGGGCGTTACAGTAGTCCAGTCTTGAGATGACCGTGGCCTGGATCACCGTAGCTAGGTCGTCCCTGGACAGGGAGGGGGCCAGCCTTGAGGCAGGCCATTCAAGTCGTTGACGTGCTGGCTGATACCCAAACAGGGGATGAGCTGGAGATGTCTCTGCCTTGGTCCTTTCACTATTGGCTGCTACTTCCTGGCGGATGTCAGGTGGTGCAATACCGGCTAAGCAGTGTAATTTATCCAGTGGTGTGGGGCGCAGACATCCTGTGATAATGCCGCATGTCTCATTAAGAGCCACATCCACTGTTTTAGTGTGGTGAGATGTGTTCCACACTGGGCATGCATACTCAGCAGCAGAGTAGCATAGCGCAAGGGCAGATGTCTTCACTGTATCTGGTTGTGATCCCCAGGTTGTGCCAGTCAGCTTTCATATGATATTGTTTCTAGCGCCCACTTTTTGTTTGATGTTCAGGTAGTGCTTCTTGTAGGTCAGAGCACGGTCCAAGGTGACTCCCAGGTATTTGGGTGCGCTGCAATGCTCCAGTGGTATTCCTTCCCAGGTAATCCTCAGAGCTCGGGATGCTTGTCTGTTCTTAAGGTGAAAGGCGCATGTCTGTGTTTTAGATGGATTAGGGATCAGTTGGTTTTCCCTATAGTAGGCAGTAAGAGCACCTAGAGCTTCGGAGAGCTTCTGTTCTACCATCTCAAAGCTCCCTGCTTGAGCAGTAATGCCACGATCATCAGCATAGATGAAGCTCTCTGTCTCTTCTGGCAGTGGCTGGTCATTTGTGTAGATGTTGAACATGGATGGAGCAAGCATGCTCCCCTGAGGCAGGCCGTTCTTCTGTTTCCGCCATCTGCTTCTCTGGCCCTGGAACTCAACAAAGAAGCTCCTGTTTTGTAGCAGGTTTCCTATGAGGCGGGTGAGGTGGTCGTCCTTTGTGATATTATACATTTTTCTCAGGAGGAGGCGGTGGTTCACAGTATCATAAGCTTCTGTTCTACCATCTCAAAGCTCCCTGCTTGGGCGGTGATGGCACGATCATCAGCATAGATGAAACTCTCTGTCCCTTCTGGTAGTGGCTGGCCATTTGTGTAGATGTTGAACATGGATGGAGCAAGCACGCCGGGTCTCTTTGTGAATAGTCTTGGTGTCCCACGCTCAGCCAATGAGAGAAGCGGCTATTGCGCCGAGGACCAATCACATCGAAGCAGAGGTGGGGCTTTATCTCTTGAAAGAGAACTCTCTATCAAGGCAACGACGCAGCCAATAGGAAGCCGTTCAACCTCTCTCTGGACCAATCAGCGGGCGCCGTCGTGGCAGCGTTGCCCTCCGCCCGCTAGGGGACGCTGTGGCGACGGTGGCCACGGAGTGCCAGACCGGAAGAGAGCGCAGACCGGAAGGGACTGGAGGAGCCACCAAAGGAGCGGAGAGGGGCCTGTCTCGTCGCGAAGGGCCTCCGCCGCGCCGCCTTCTCCTCCTCCTCCTCCTCCTCCCCGCTCTTCCCCCTTCCTTCCTTCCTTCTTTCCCTCTTTCCATCCTTCCTTTGGCCTTGAAGGAGCAGGTGAGCCCTGAGGGGAAGGAGGGCCCGGCCTTTGAGGCGAGAAGCGCCTCTCTTCGGGGAGAAGGCCTCGCTTCATGGGTGGAAGGGAAACCCTTAAGCAGGCATAGGCCAACTTCGGCCCTCCAGGTGTTTTGGACTACAACTCCCACAATTCCTAACAGCCTGCCGGCTGTTAGGAATTGTGGGAGTTGTAGTCCAAAACACCTGGAGGGCCGAAGTTGGCCTATGCCTGCCTTTCAAGGACTTTCCTTGCTTTATTAATTGATTTATGTTTTACATGTATCATGATAGATGTGCTGTCTGCTTTCCCTACATGGCAGGGGGTTAGTCTAGATGGCCCATGTGGTTTCTTCTGACTCTATTCTATGATTGTAATACATGACATTATTTATTTACTTTATTTATTTACTTTGCTTGTATACTGCAGTTTATTTATTTACTTTGCTTGTATACTGCAAGAGCAAAAGTCAATCCAACAGGCATAAAAATTTAAAAACAATTAAATAACATAATATACAGGGTAATAACACATCAATACCAACACATTAACATCTTGTAACTAGAATCATGATCCAATTCGTCGTCCAAATTCCGTATTCTATATTCATCATGTACAATTGCACCGTTTATCCGAACGCCTGTTCAAATAGCCAGGTTTTTAGTTTTCTTCGAAACACCATTAACGAAGGGGCTGATCTAATGTCCAAGGGAAGGGCGTTCCCTTGGACATTGTATATATACTACATATAGATATATATTGTTACTAGCCATCCCCTGCCATGCGTTGCTGTGGCCCAGTCTGATGATCTGGAAAATAAAGTAATGAGAAGGTGTTGGTTTCCAATATATGTAATTTCTTTATGCTTGTGGATAAACAGTATTTCTTGCTGTTTCTTTGTCAGTGTTGATGTGGAGAGTGTCTGGTTGGCCTACTCTGAAACATGCAACATATCATTGTTCTTCTTCTTTTCAAATCTATGATACTATATCTCTCTGTGTGTGAATCATATATATCTATATCTATGGCTGGATGGCTCTTTGTCAGGAGGGCTTTGATTACGTTATCTTGCCCTGGTGAAGGGAGGTGGACTGGGTGGCCTTAAGACCGCATCTCTGCCTATGAACCCACCAGGACTTTGAGACCTTCCGGGGAGACCCTGCTCTCGATCCCGCCTGCTTCTCAAGCACGGCTGGCGGGGACGATAGGGCCTTCTCGGTGGTGGCTCCTCGGCTGTGGAACGCCCTTCCTACGGACATTAGACTAGCACCATCTCTAATGGTATTCCGCAAAAAAGTGAAGACCTGGCTGTTTAAGCAGGCGTTCGAATAATTAGTGGAATGATTGGTTAATGAACACTGGAATGGAACAATGGATGACGAATCTGGAACATGTTTTTGATGACGAGACGACAGTGAATGGGTATTGTAGTAACTGTTTATTAATTGTGTAATGTGTTAGGTTGTTAACTGTTTCTATACTGTAGCACTGAATTTTTGCTGTTCGTATTTGTTGTGAACTGCTGTGAGTCGCCTTCGGGCTGAGAACAGCGGTATATAAGTAAGGTAAATAAATAAAATAATTAATAAATATATTGTTACTAGCTGTGCCCTGCCACGCGTTGCTGTGGCCCAGTCTGTTGATCTGGCAAATAAAGTAATGAGAAAGTGTTGGTTTCTAATATATGTAGTTTCTTGATGCTTGTGGGTAAACAGTATTTCTTGCTGTTTCTTTGTCAGTGTTGATGTGGAGAGTGTCTGGTTTGCCTACTCTGGAACATGCAACACATCATTGTCCTTCTTTAGGGGTCCTTTTCAAATCTATGATACTATATCTCTCTCTGTGTGTGAATCATATCTATCTATCTATATCAAACTTAGGCCCGGGGGCCAAATGCGGCCCTCCGCTCAGGGTCAACCTAAGTCTGTAATGACTTGAAAGCACACAGCAACAACAACAATCCTATCTCATCAGCCAAAAGCAGGCCCACACTTCCCATTGAAATACTAATAAATTTATATTTGTTAAAATTGTTCTTCATTTTAATTACTGTATTGTTTTTAAGTGGTTTTTGCATTACAAATAAGATATGTGCAGTGTGCATAGGAATTCATTCATGTTTTTTCAAATTATAATCTGGCCCTCCAACAGTTTGAGGGACTGTGACCTGGCCCTCTGCTTAAAAAGTTTGTGGACCCCTGATCTATATCTATGGCTGGATGGCTCTTTGTCAGGAGGGCTTTGATTACGTTTTCTTGTCCTGGTGAAGGGAGGTGGACTGGGTGGCCTTAAGTATTTTCTACTGGAACGCTCTTTAATTGTAAGTGAACTATAAATCTCAGTAACTACAACTCCCAAATGCCAAGGTCTATATCCCCCAAACTCCATTTGTGTTTCTAGTTGGGCATATGGAATATTCGTGCCAAGTTTGGTCCAGGTCCATCATCAGTGCTCTCTGGATATAGATGTACTACAACTCCCAAGCTCAACGTCAATGCCCACCAAATCCTGCTAGTATTTTCTGTTGGTCATGGGAGTCCTGTGTGCCAGGTTTTGTTCAATTCCATCATTGGTGGTGTTCAGAATGCTCTTTGATTGTAAGTAAATTATAAATCCCAGCAATTACAACTCCCAAATGACAAACTCAATTTTTTTGAGTGATGGTCACTCCTTGGGTTTGTAGGTGTCTTGTGGCCAAATTTGGCGGCAATTTGTCCAGTGGTTTTTGAGTTATGTTAATCCCACAAATAAACATTACATTTTTATTTGTATAGACTAGCTGTACCCGCCACATGTTGCTGTAGCCAGCCTTCCCTCCCTCTTTCGCTGCTCCTTTCTTTCTTTCCCTTCCTCTTTCTTCCCTTTCTTCCCTCTCTACCTATTCTTGGACTGTAACTCCCAGTAGTCCTCCTGAGCAAGCTATCGACCTACCTATCTATCTCTATCTAATCTATCTATCCTATCTATCTGGAGTTGCAGTCCAGGAATATGAAATTGGAAATATGCAGGAATCGGGATGCTCTCAAAGAAATCCAAGGAGAAAAAAGCTTGCAGCTTGAAAGCAGTGCATTTGTATCATCTTCCACTCTTAAAGGGCCTACTCTAGGGGATGCTGGGAGCTGTAGTCTAGAAGAGAATGTGGATATGCTGTGTGTTTTCTTTGCCAGGGGGAGTCCTTTTGTGCATGCGCTGTAGTGTAGTTCTTGCTTTTCTTGGCTTCTTAAGTCCCTTCCACTGTGTTTTTCGGATTTTTTATGAGTGATGGTCACTTGTTGGCCTGATAGGTGTATTGTGTCCAAATTTCGTGTCAATTTGTCCAGTGGTTTTTGAGTTATGTTAATGCCACAAACGAAGATTACATTTTAATTTATATAGATTATTGGTATTGTCAAAGGCTTTCATGGCTGGAATCACTGAGTTGTTGTAGGTTTTTTGGGCTATATGGCCATGTCCTAGAAGCATTCTCTCCTGACGTTTCTCCTGCATCTATGGCAATTTGGACGCAGCATGTTATTTGAGAACACAGAAATGCTGGACCACTCTAACAACCACCATGTCAGCCTACACAGAGAAGCCATTAAAATCCATAAGCAGTGGACAATTTCAACAGAAAGGCGGAAACCATGAAAATGAACAAAATCTGGCTACCAGTATTTAAAAAACTCTAAAATTATAACACTCAAACACAGGGAAACTCCAGAGAGGAAACAACCAGGGACAACTAATCACCTCTCAACAAAATATTCCTCTGGGCACTAACAAGCCACACCAAAAAACTGCCAGGCCATCAAATGCTAATCAAGGTGGCCAAGTGAAACATCAACACCTACTCCAACAGACAAGAGTTCTTTCTCCCACCCTGGACATTCCACAGATATATAAACCCAATTTTCCTAGTTCCAACAAACCTCACAACCTCTGAGGATGCTTGCCATAGATGCAGGCAAAATGTCAGGTGAGAATGCTTGTAGAACATGGCCGTATAGCCCGAAAAACCTACAATGACCCATTTTTGTTATTTATTTATTTCTATCCCACTTTTTCCCTGGATTGAGACTCTAAGCACTGAACAACATATAAATAGCAAAGACATGATGCACAATAAAAACAAACAGCCTCATCATGTCTAATAAAGATGATGAAAAACTCACATCAGACGTAATTACCATCTAACCAAAAACCATAGTTATATGTAATATAATTGTAATAATAACACTTAAACTTATTCTTGACATTGCCAGTTGAATTGAGTGACTTCCCATCAAGACAGGAACTAAAATTGAATCCATGTTTGAGAGAAAGGAGGGATATACATTCAATAAATACAAAAATCAAAGAATATATAATAATAACATAACACATTATTATGATTATGTTTATTTATACCCTGTTTTTTCTGTCTATGGGAAGACTCAAAGCATCAAATATGTGTGTGTGTGTATATATATATATATATAAACACAAATAAAGTAATATATAATAATACATTATATATATATATAATATCTCTATCCAAATAATAAATAAAATAATGAACAACACAATTATATATATATACACACACATACAAATAGTAAATCGAGTATTTTATATATGTATATGTATTATGTCATGTATTACGATATATGTCAAACATAAATCAAATATACAATATATTTTAACAGATACAGTTGTGCATTTGATGCTTTTAGTCTTCCTATGGAGAGAAAAAGCAGAGCATAAATAAACATAATCATAAAAATGTATTATGTATTATTGTATATTCTTTGATTTTTGCATTTATTGGATATATATCCCTCCTTTCTCTCACACTGGGATTCAGTTTTAGTTGTTGTCTTGATGGGAAACCACTTTGTTCAATGGGCAATGCCAAGAATAAGTTTTAAGTGTTATTATTACAATATTGTTGTTATTTCCTGTTTTTTTTTAATTGAGATGCAAAGTGGCTCTTGCAGTCTTGAAGGAAAGTCAGCTGGTTGGTGTAATCTAAATATAAATTTATTATATTGCTGTCCTCAATGTATAAGATTATTTAATGTGGTTTTTAATCACTTGTTCCACATTCCATTGTGTATTGCTTTAACTTTTTTTAAAAAGCGATTTTGTGAGAGACCTTATTGGAGGAAACGACGTGCTAGGAATACAATAGATGTGCCTGTTGCACTCTTCTTCTGTGGCTTTTCAGCAGCAAGTCCTTGTAAATCTCAGGAAATTAAAAGGAGGCCCTGCTTCCTTGACATATATTTGTTGAGGACTCTTTCAGATACAATTGTAGGAAACATAACCAAAAGCAAACTTATTGCAGTAGGAGCTGTGCTTGAAATTGAAACTGTTGGTTTTGTTCCTCCATTGGAGTTTCCTTTCTATTTTTAAAGTGGCTGTTCTCCATTAACATTGAGTTCATGCCAGGGGAGATCAGGAATCACTCCTTGGACTCTTATTTAAGATTTAAAATGAGTAATTTCGCTCTTAACTTTGTGGGAAAGGTCTTGTTGACGTTTTTTCATGCTGGCGAGCTTTGAAACAATTACACTGTTCCAAATATTTCAACTATGGCTGGATCTATACTGCCAGGTCAATGCAGTTAAGATGCATTCAGAAACTGGATTATTATTATTATTATTATTATTAGTAGTAGTAGTAGTATATTAGAATTAAAAATTTATGCCGAAGCTGTATCTTCTCAACATGATAGATGTGCAAATCAATAAACCTACAAGGAGAATCATCATGTATATGATGACAACACAAAGGGGTAGTATTGACAGCTGAAATTAAGAGAAGCCATGGAAATGGACAAATTATCTAGAATAACGAAGAAGGGCTGTCTAAGCAAGGTGCAGAAACATGAGGAAGTAGAGAAATATTGAAAGGAATAAGTCATCTCTGTATACAAAAATAAACAGTGCATATTTAAGTTTCTCTTTCTAACAAATGGAATGCAAGAAGACTTCGGATGAACCTCTCCCTCAAAGGGAGGGAAGGAAGCAGTGCCTTTGTATTTATTGTTGAATTGGACTGTGTTATGTTTACTTTGGTTTGTATGTGTCTTTTCTTCTTATGGTGTTGCTTGTGTTTTTTTTTTACTTTCTTTTCTGAAAATCAATAAAATATAACAAGAAAAAATCCCAAAATGTTCTACCTGATCAAAACGCTGTTTGTCCCTCTTGACTGCTTGTAGGTTTGTTTCCATAGATGGGATCCTTCCTTCCTTTCCTAAATTACTTCTATCTGGTTGTTTCCCATTTCAGACGCTTCACACTGAAGAAGTGGGTGTCCATGATAACATGTCCAATGTCTCCGTGGATAGAAGCATCAGACTGCAGGAGATCAAGAAGGGGCTGCAGTTTATACAGTAAGGGACTTTGGCATCTGGATTCCTTTGTCTGAAGGATTTTCCTTGGCAGATGGGCTGCCTTAACACAAAGTGCCATATTTTTCTTCTTCGGTGTATATGTCTTTCATATTGAACGATTATCCAGATTTGTCATTACCAAGTAAACATATGGGTGCAACAGAGCACCAAGGGGACTCTTTTCCCTCCTCCTTTTTTAGTAAAAAGGTAAAGGTTTCTCCTTGACATTAAGTCTAGTCGCGTCTGACTCTGGGGGGCGGTCCTTATCTTCATTTCTAAGCCAAAGAGCCGGTGTTGTCCATAGACACCTCCAAGGTCATGTGGCCAGCATGACTGCATGGAGTGCCGTTACCTTCCCGCATAAATGGTACCTATTGATTGACTCACATTTGCAGGTTTTTGAACTGTTAGTTTGGCAGAAGCTGGAGCTAACAGCGGGAGCTCATCCCACTCCCTAGATTGGAACCGCTGACCTTTTGGTCAGCAAGTTCAGCAGCTCAGCTGTTTAACCCACTGTGCCACTGGGGTCTCTTGCCTTTCTCAATACCTTGGTAAAAAAGAAGAAAGAGGGAAAGTTTTTAAAACATTTGTTAGATTTTTTTTGCATAGGATTTTCAAATTGTAACTTTTGTGCTCAAAGGAGGACTGGAACAAGCCTTCACTAGGAAGGAAGGACTTAATTATATATGATTGACTTCAGCCTAAAGGATGGGAAGTCACAATAACGGGATGAGTAGTGGGAGGAAAAGGCATAATTAAGATGAACGGGAAATTTATAGTCTCTGTGAACAAAACAAAAAAACCACTTAAGTATTTAAGTTTTTTTCCACCAAAGGGGATGCAAGATGATTAAGGAAGAATCTCTCTCAAAGGGAAGGAATGGAGTCTATAGACAAGAAACCGAAGCAGTGTTTTTAAGTTTTATTATTTAATTGGATTATGATCTGTATGTCTGGATTAAGTGTGTCCATTTTCTTTGTCTTTTTTTGAAGATTTAAATAATTTAATAAAGAAATAGCATAATACTGTATACATGTTAGGAAACATTATTCAAAAATTAATTTGTGTGTTTATATAGATAGAGGTGGGAGATTCTTCGTTATGGCTGTTCTTTTTGTTCATTGTGCACATTAAAATTTAAAAATAGTTAATCATGGGTATGTGGGGGGGGGGGGAGATAATAATGCTCTTAAGTTGTTGCTTCTGTGCACACATAAGTGGGGAGACATTCCCACTGAACACAGTCATGTTAAATTGAGTAAATACATAAAGAGTTGTAAATATCACTGTTCTATGCACACTGCCATGTTTTAGTTGCCGTTTCATTTGGAGAAGGGTTGACATGTGTTCCTTTGAGAAGACATTGTTTGCCTTTTCTAGTCCTATTTTGGTCTCATCAGCTCTCCTTTTGGACAAAGTCAGAACAAGTTTTCAGTTTCGTTTTTCTCTTTCTCTTTCTCAGGTCTACTTTACCCTACCCAGGGACACAAGAACAATATGAGGTAACAGGGTTCTGCTTCGAGTCTTTTTTTTTTTTTAGAGAGAAAAAGCATAATGTTAATAATAATAATAATAATAATAATAATAGTAATAATAATAATAATAATGGTGACCATCCTTGTTAGATCTTGTCCCAGGAGAAAACAACAATGTAAAACAAATAAGGATAAAATAGTCTTGCATCACAAGAAAGTTTGGCTGTCTTGCTAATCAACCTTGAGCTCACATACCTTTATGGACAAATTCCATAAACATTGCTCCCAGTCCAGACTGCTGAGCATCTTTTGCCTAAATTTTCTTGTTATGCTCAAGCAGAGTACAGTGTTCCCTCACTCCTTCGCAGTTCGCTTACCACAGACTTGCTGTTTCGCGGTTTTCCCTGCTGTCGTGACTCAGTTGGAATCACAGACTGTCTCTGATGAGGATGATGGGACTCAGGTTTACAGTTTGGTTCAATATGTCCCTGTTATAGATGCCCTGTTTTTGACAAAGTGCAGTTTCCCACAGCAAGGCATGAGAGTGTTGATACTGAAAATAGCTAGGAGCAGGTACAAATTGAGGAGGGTAGTTCTCAGCCTGATAATGAGCAAGCAGGGAAACAGGCTGACACTAACGAACAGACTAACCTTGATGAAATGGGAACCTTAGATCGGGCTGACCATTTGGAATTCCAAGTCCGAAGGAGTGAAAGGATAGCCAGGGGACAGAGAAACGTCTTCATGTTTTGCAAAGGATATTAAACCATGTGTGTGAGGCCAAATCTTTGTCAAAGCAACTTTGCATTCTACCAAGAAGTTTGCCTATGCTTGTCTGGATTTATCTTTCAGCTTTTGTGTTCATGGTTTCAGGACTTTGTCATGTTCTCTTGGGGTTTTGCTTTGCTGGTGCCTTTTTGGATTAAGCTTCAAGTGCTTTTGGATATTGATCTGTTGGAACATTAACCTTTGCTTTTAAGAACTTTTTTACCTTTTATTCTTAACTATAACGACTTCTGGCTGTGTGTGGTTTGGTGTCTTCAGCAAGGTGAATCTACTCTGAGGTGCAACACCTGTATGGCCCTCCTCCTTGCCCTCCCTCCCTCGCTCTCACACACTTTGCATTCTCTTTCCTCTCCTCTTTCCCCTCTCTTCCTCCCTCCTTTGGGCGCTCATGCCACCCTCCTCTGGCAAGAGAGACACTTTCGCCTGCGTGGCCCTCCTCTTCTTCCCTCCCTCCTTCCTTTCATTCCTTCCTCCTCCGCTTTCCCTCCTGAGGTTGTGGGAGAAAGAAGAAGAGGAGTAAGAAGAATGTGCTGGGGCTGGTGAGGAAACAGAGGGAGCTGCTGGAGCCGCTGCCCCTTCAGTCAAGTTTACTACGGCAGCAGCTCCTGCAGAAGCAGTACGAGCCGAGTGAGAGAGAGAAGATGCGGGAAAGAGGAGCAGGAAATGTCTTTCTCCTCCATTTTCCTGCCTCTTCTCTCGGCTTGTACTGCTTCTGCAGGAGCCGCTGCCCCTTCAGCTAAGTCTACTCTGGCAGCAGTTCCTGCAGAAGCAGTACGAGCGGAGTGAGAGGGAGAAGAGGAGAGAAAGCAGAGGAGAAAGAAATTTCCTCCTCCGCTTTCTCGCCTCTTCTCCCTCTCACTTGGCTTGCACTGCTTCTGCAGGAATAGACTTGGCTGAAGGGGCAGCGGCTCCCTCTGTTTCCTCCCCAGCCCCAGCATCTTCTTCCACCTCCTCTTCTTTTTCCCACTGCCTCAGGAGGGAAAACGGAGGAGGAAGGAAGACAAGGAGGGAGAGAAGGCAAGGAGGAGGAGGGCCACGCAGGCAAAAGTGTCCTTCTTGCCAGGGGAGGGTGGCATGAGTGTCCAAGGGAGGGAGGAAAAGGGGGGAAAGAGGAGAGGAAAAATGAAGGCAAAGTATGTGAGAGAGGGGGGGAGGGAGTGTCCCTACATCGCAGTATTTCACTTATCGTGGGAGGTTGTGGACATTGAATAAGATCTTGTTAGAGCCACCCTATTGGATGCTTAATGGATACTTTGTCTTCCAGGTATTCATACGCGATCTTGTCAAGAACCTGTTCCACGAAGGGAACGAGGCTTACCAAGAAGGCGACTGGGAAGGGTCGCTGAGCCATTACTCTGAAGCTTTGAACATTGCCGATTATGCCAGTTCTGAAGGGATCCACATTTCCGATGAAATATTAGAGAAGCTGCGTGTAAATCGCATTGCGTGTTATTCAAAGAAGGTAAGGGAGCGGCATCAAGAGGGCAAGTGGTTCATGGGCCTGATCCAGTTCTAGATTTCTTCCTTGAGAATTTCGGCAGGGCTGGTAGAACCCCTTAAAAGCGTACCCTTTGTCCTTCTGCTGGTAGTGTTTTTAGAGAGAATTTTTGTGGTCATTGGCTGTCTGTTCAGGAAGTGGACCTTAACAAATTGGTGCAGGACATTTTCAAATGGAGAGGGGAAGTTGGCACCTATAGCTTTAAGACCAAAGGAAAGGAATGGTCTCTTAAATGGTCTTTACCACAGTTGGCTTCTTTTGTCCAAGGATTCCAGGAAAGAAATGTTCCTGATAACGCTTACATTTGTTTGTCCAGGGCCAGCATGACAAAGTCCTAGAAGACTGTGGAGTAATTTTAAAGCTGAATGAAAACAATTTCCGAGCTCTCTATCGGAAAGCCAAAGCCTTAAAAGAACTGGGAAGGTACAAGGAAGCATACGATGCAGTCGCTAAATGCTCCCTCGCGGTGCCACAGGTGAGCCCACCAGGTTGGCCAAAAGAACACTGGGCCCCACTCATTTGTGCTGGGGGAACAATGTGCAGAATATTTTAATTTCTTTCCTGAGGATTATATTATTAACTAGTTTAGGTGCCCAGCATTGCCCGGGTTTGCATTTTGTAATTGGATTTATTAGTAAAAATAATTGTTGCTTTTATTATAGTAGGGATGGATCAGTCACCAGACACAAAGCAGTATTTTCTTTGTCCCTCAGGGAGTGAGCGTACCTGCCTGATTTAGGTCTCCATAGCAACCCTCTAGTGCCCTTTTACGGTAACAACTGGCCCTTTCTTGCAGCCCTCTAGGGAACTCTTGCAGTCCCACCTGTCTCTTTCACGTGACCTCCCAATGGCCTTTTGGGGTAACAGCTGGTTCTTTCCTGCAACCTTCCAGTGACCCCTTTGGGGTAACAGCTGGCTCTTTCCCTCACATTTCATACATACAGACATACAAACATATATTGATTTTTATTACAGATCAATAGATGTTGATATGCATATTGATAGGTGTCGCTGAAACTCCATAACAGCATATTAATCATGTGTATATTTTTAAACAGGATGAAAGTGTAATAAAATTAACTCAAGAGCTTGCTCAGAAGCTTGGATTGAAAATAAGAAAAGCCTACGTTAGGGCAAAAGTAAGTTGAAGCCATGTTTTATTTAGGTGTTGCTTTTGAAATGCAATTTCTTCTTCTTATGGTTGCTGATGGCTCTTTTTAATGGTGACATTTTGCATTTATTTATAAAGATATTCTTCATTGCAGCCTTCCCCAAGCTCTGTTTCTGGAGAAGTATCAAGTAAGGTATGATGCAATTTCCTTTTCCATAAACGGAGTACTTTTGATAGAACTCTTCCCTGTCAGTATGAATTGCCATGTTGGATATATATATATATATATATATACATACTAGCTTGGGGACCCGGCGTTGCCCGGGTTTTTAGAGAAAGTGGGTAATGGTAGTTTTCTATGCCAAGTTTGGTCTTTATTGGTCTTTGGATAACGGCTGCATTATTTTCAGGAAGTGAGTGAAGGTACTTGAAGTCCCATCATCCATGGCCCATCCTCCTACAAACAGCAGCAGGATATAGAGTGGGTCATGGGGGCTCTGTGTGCCAAGTTTGGTCTTTATCAGTCATTAGATGAGGGTGGCAGTGGTGTCAGTAAGTGAGTGAAGGTACTGCAAGTCCCATCATCCAAAGTCCATCCCCTTTCAAACTGCAGCAGGATGTAGAGTGGATCATGGGGGCTCTGTGTGCCAAGTTTGGTCTTGATTGGTCATTAGAAGAGGGTTGCAGCAATGTTTTGAAGGGAGTGGAGGTACTTGAAGTCCCATCATCCATGGTCTGTACTCCTCCAAACTGCAGCAGGATATAGAGTGGGTCATTGGAGCTCCATGTGCCAAGTTTAGTCTTGATTAGTCATTGGCGAGGGTCTCAGTGGTCTCAGGAAGTGAGCAAAGGTACTGCAAGTCCCATCATCCATCTCCAAAGTTTTCCAAACAACACCAGGACGTAACGTGGGTCATGAGAGGTCTATGTGCCAAGTTTGGTCTTGATCCATCATTGGATGAGGTTTGCAGAGGTCTCAGAATGTGAGTGAAGGTACTGGAAGTTCCATCATCCATGGTCCACCCTTCTCCAAAACTGCAGCAGGATGTAGAGTGGGTCATGGGGGCTCTGTGTGGCAACTTTGGTCTTGATTGGTCATTAGATGAGTTTTGCAGCAGTCTTGGGTAGTGGAGGTACTTGAAGTCCCATCATCCATGGTCTGTCGTCCTCCAAACTGCTCCAGGATGTAGAGTGGGTCATTGATGCTCCATGTGCCAAGTTTAGTCTTGATGAGTCATTGGCGAGGGTCTCAGTGGTCTCAGGAAGTGAGTGAAGTGACTGGAAGTCCCATCATCCATTGTCAAATTCTTCCAAACCGCACCAGGATGTAGAGTGAGTTATGCGGGCTCTCTGTGTAAATTGTGGTCCTGATCCATCATTGTTGGCAGTTATAATGGTCTTAGGAAGGGAGTGCAGGTATTGCAAGTCCCATCGTCCATGGTGCATCCTCCTTCAAACTGCACCTGGATGTAGAGTGCACCATGGAGACTCAGTGTGCCAAGTTTGGTATTTATTGGTAATTGGATGAGGGTTGCAGTGGTATGAAGAATTGAGCAATGGTACTGCAAGTCCCATAATCCACGGTCCATCCCCGGCCAAACCACACCAGGACGTAAAGTGGGTCATGAGAGGTCTCTGTGCGAAGTTTGGTCCTGATCAGTCATTGGATAAGGTTAACAGCGGTCTCAGAATGTGAGTGATGGTACTGCAAGTCCCATCAGCCATGGTTCATAGTCCTCCAAACTGCAGTAGGATGTAGAGTGGGTGATGGGGGCTCTGTGTGCCTATTTTGGTCTGTATTGGGAGTGTTCTGACCCAGCCCCCGGCCTTTCCTTTCCTCTCTTTCTCATCTCGGAATCTTGGATTTGAGGCTGGCCAATCAGAGACCATATGCAAATTTCCTTCTGTCATGCCCCGTTTCTGCCATGAACTCTTTTCTCCACCAGGGGCTCCTATTGAAGCTGGCCAATCAGAGACCATATGCAAATAGCACCTCTGTGGCAGCCAATCAGAATCTTGGAATTTTCAGGCTGGCTAATCAAAACGCTGGCACATACACTTCTGCCCTCCGCACTTCCCTCCTCTGTCCGTCGCATACAAACACTCTTCTTTATTATATAGATAGATAGATATATATATTTGGCTGGGATTCTCAATAACAGAACAGCACTTTAGAAAATATTTCTGATGCTGAAAAGAGGAAACACACATATGGATTTGTGTTTAAAATGAATACCAGCTGGCTTTATGTTTAATAATGGATACATTGCTTTTTAAATTGGTTCAGTGGGTGTTTACAATATCTGGCTGCTACCTGATTACCTTTTAGGAGAGGAGGCTGGACAGCAATATGGTTTGTGTTAGCGGCACTTGCGTTTTGGGCTTTCTCTCCTGTTCGGCCAGAGTGGAAGATACTTGTTATTAAACCTTTTTGAGGCCTCAGTATATATGTATGTACTGTGTGTATGCCATGAGGCACTGCTGTGTAGACGCTCTGCTGAAAAATATTTTGTTTTCTTGCAGGTTTCAAATGCTTCTATAGAAGATATTGAATCAGGTGAGGTTTCCAGGACTTAGTGGGGAAAAGTTACATAAAGCAGGGAATCCACTCTCTTATTTTTCCCCGAATGGGATTTATTGCTATTTGAAGGTCAGTTGGGTGGGGCTGTAGAGAGGGAATGCATTGGTTTCTTCACAGTTTGTAGATCACAGCTGTGTAGGTTTTCAAGGAGACAAGAATCAGGTGCTAGGTCTGCCTTCCTGGTTTGCTGACCTCCTAATGCTTCAGTTCCAATAACCATAGAGCAAGGATGTAAAACCCATTTCCACGGAGAGCCGCATCAGCCTTATTAGGGTGACTTTTGAAGGGCCCTTGATCGAAGAATCTGTGGAGACAAAGCGCCATATATATATGTGTGTGTGTGTGTGTATATATATATATACATATACACACACACACGCACACACACATATACACACATATACATACACACACATATATACATAGAATAATAGAATCATAGAATCAAAGAGTTGGAAGAGACCTCATGGGCCATCCAGTCCAACCCCCTGCCAAGAAGCAGGAATATTGCATTCAAATCACCCCTGACAGATGGCCATCCAGCCTCTGCTTAAAAGCTTCCAAAGAAGGAGCCTCCACCACACTCTGGGGCAGAGAGTTCCACTGCTGAACAGCTCTCACAGTCAGGAAGTTCTTCCTAATGTTCAGATGGAATCTCCTCTCTTGTAGTTTGAAGCCATTGTTCCGCGTCCTAGTCTCCAAGGAAGCAGAAAACAAGTTTGCTCCCTCCTCCCTGTGGCTTCCTCTCACATATTTATACATGGCTATCATATCTCCTCTCAGCCTTCTCTTCTTCAGGCTAAACATGCCCAGTTCCCTAAGCCGCTCCTCATAGGGCTTGTTCTCCAGACCCTTGATCATTTTAGTCGCCCTCCTCTGGACACATTCCAGCTTGTCAATATACATATACACACACTTACACATATACACACATACATACATACATACATACACACACACACACACACACACACACACAGGCAGTCCACAAGTTGCAAGCATCCAATTTACAAACGAACTCACAGTTAAGAAAGGGGTGGGACAACACAAAGTGAGAAAAATCTGCTCCTTGGAAGGGAAATCCACTCCTGGAAGACTTATTATTATCATGGGGAGTTATTATTATCATGTGACAGATGATATATTTCACTTTTTGAAACAATTACCTTTTTTTGACAGAAATTAATTACTTAGTGAATCACAATCCCAAGCACTTGGGACTCTGAGGTTGGGAAAAGGCTAAAGGGCATTTTAAAGCCAGGCATCATATACACAGGCTTTGTATCTCGATGCAAACCCTACTATCCTGATTCAACAGCACAAACTACAGTCTTCAAATGTCCCTGATTCCCAACTCCCATCAGTCCTAGTCAGGATGAGGAGGAGTGCCACATCAAAGAGCTTGGGGGGGTTGCACTTTGGCCTTGTATTTAACCCATGTGTCCTATAGCCATTGCCCTCATGGAAGTCAATTCCCGGCCATATTTGCCCATACTGTCCAACAGATTATTGACAATCTATATAAAGGGGTGTCATCGTGTATTCATAGCTGAAATTATTCTAGTTCTCTCTCTTGTTTTCCAGATTTTTCTGGCTGGAAGGAGAAGGGCCTTTCCTCGTCCTCCTCCTCACCCACCCCTCCGGGTTTTGTCCCTGACCTGTCTGGTGACTTGGCCCCTTTGCCAACGGCTAACTTGATGGGCCTTCCTGTGGAGAAGACCCCGCTCTCTGCCCCTTCCTTGGCCAATGGAGGGGCCTTTCCTCTCTCAGAAGGCTGCTTGGATTGCGGTGATGGCGACGACATCCTTGGAGATGAAATAGATGAGCTGCTTGACTCAGTTTCGGACCCCGGGGAAAGCGCCATGGTGAGAAGCTGCCATCTAGTTTTGTTTCTCCAGCTGCCTTTTCCTTGAAACCTCTGGGATCACACTGTGTAACACGATTTTTTTCCTGGGTTATGAATGTGATTTCCTAATTGGTTCGATCATCAAAACATGGGGAAAGTTAATTAACTGTAAAAACTTTGTTTTTGTGAAAGGGGCATTCTACAGGGACATTTTGCTATAGTTTTTCAATAAATCTCTCATAAACTCACAACCAATTCAACAGAGTTTGTGGCAGCCACAAAAACAAAGTTTCTGAAGTAGAACGATTATTTTCAAAGTAAGTACTGCACAATCAAACATGAAATAACACTTTCATACCAGGGACAGAACATTTTTCCAATTTTGTTACATAGTGTTATCCATCCTGATTGTGGTTCCCAAGGCCTTAGGTCAGTTGCCCAACTATTTCACTTTTTGAAACCTGTGTCATTTCGCAATACAGTCATTCACTATTACTAGCAGTCTGGAGGTTAAAGCAACCTCTCTTGAGGGATTCAGACACATACATACATTGCAATAATGCAGTGTATGGGGACACATCTCATTATTGTGAATGTTCATCTGCATTTTCTCCTGCAAAGGATTGTTACCTTGTCACAGTGCTGGAATTTGAGCACATCAATAATGCCATGAGCGTCATATGCAGATGATACCACTTCGATGGCTGAAAGTGAGGAGGAGCTGAGGAGCCTTCTAACCAAGAAAGTGTAAAAGCTTGGTTGTAGTTAAACATAAAAAAACAAAGATTATGGCAACCAGACTGATGAATAACTGGCAAATAGAGGGAAAAAACATGGAGGGAGTGACAGACTTTGTATTTCTAGGAACAAAAATGACTGCAGACTGCAGCCAGGAAATCAGAAGACGTTTACTTCTTGGGAGGAGAGTAATGAGCAATCTCGATAAAATAATGAAGAGTAGAGATATCACACTGACAACCAAGATCTGCATAGTCAAAGCAATGGTATTCCCCATAGTAACCTATGGATGCGAGAGCCATAAGGAAGGTTGAGCAAAGGCAGACAGATGTTTTTGAACTCTGGAGCTGGAGGAAAATTCTGAGAGTGCCTTTAACTGCCAGAAGATCCAACCAGTTCACTCTCCAGGAAATAATGCCCAATAGCTCATTGGAAGGAAGGATATTAGAGGCAAAGATGAAGTACTTTGTCCACATAATGAGAAGACAGGAAAGCTTAGAGAAGAGAATGATGCTGGCGAAAATGGAAGGAAAAAGGAAGAGGGGCCGACCAAGGACAAGATGGATGGATGGTATCCTTGAAGTGACTTGCTTGATTTTGAAGGACTGGGGATGGCCCCGGTTGACAGGGAGCTCTGGTGTTGGCTGGTCCAAGAGGTCACGAAGAGTCGGAAACGACTGAACAAATAAACAACAACACATCTGATTTTACCTGGATTTTTTTTTTGTCGTGTCAGGAGCAACTTGAGAAACTGCAAGTTGCTTCTGGTGTGAGAGAATTGGCTGTCTGCAAGGACATTGCCCAGGGGACACCCAGATGATTTTGATGTTTTTATCCTCCTTGTGGGAGGCTTCTTTCATGTCCCTGCATGAGGAGCTGGAGCTGATAGAGGGAGCTCATCTGCCTCTCCGCAGATTCGAACCTGCGACCTGTCAGTCTTCAGTCTTGCCGGCACAGGGGTTTAACCCACTGCGCCACCGGGGGCTCCATTTTACCTGGATGTGTTCGTTATATGGATTTTAATAGCATTTTATTTTCAACTGTGTTGTACCCCGCCTCAAGCAGAGTACAATAATAATAATATAATCATCGGTAGAAATGTTTATTATTTATTAGGCTCAGAGGTTTCTCACTACATTTGTGCAGCACACTGACACACAGTTTGGAAAGCTCTGCTGTAGGCTTTAAAAGGCCTTCTTCAGTGTTTCATGACAGTTGTTCTTCATCAATATCCCTGTATGAGGGTAAAAGTATAATAGTGTATTTGTGGGGCCTAACTGACTGTATTTCCTGGCTCCTGTATGCTGCAGAGAAAGCTTGGTTTGGAAGATGTGCCCCAGACGCTGGCAACCCCTCCTTGCATCCATGTTATTGGCCTTTCTTGGGAAAAATGTTGGTGTCATCGTTGTCCGAGGGGGCCCCCGCCTGACCTCTC
The DNA here is from genome assembly GCF_037176765.1 of Anolis sagrei. NCBI lineage: Eukaryota > Metazoa > Chordata > Lepidosauria > Squamata > Anolidae > Anolis > Anolis sagrei. The sequence continues at coordinate 14,058,038 of NC_090035.1, read as the reverse complement.
CCCTCCCTTCTCTCCACAGCCCAGCCCAGCTGTCCGCGGAGCCCTCCCGGCGGCTGCCATCGCTCCCAGCATCCCCTTCTCGGCCCCATTGCTGGGGTCCTTGTCTGTGGGACCGGGCTTCGTCTCCACGGGCTCTTACTCTGAGATATACCCCTCCCAGCCCTTGGTCTCTGCCCTGGACAACTTCTGCTCCTCTTTAAGTAGCTTCTCCATAGGCGATTCTAAAAGAGGTAAGAAGATGGGGGGAGTCCAAGCAGGATGTTTGCAGCCATGGGGACTGGTCAGGGCCATAAAATGGATTCCGCCTTATCACCTTTCTTGTATGTGAAATAGGAGTATCACACTAACTTGTGGTCTTGTTAATCCCAGTAGATATACCCAGTTCTCTTTCTAGAGATGTCGGCTCAGCGTTAAACAGCAGTTCTCCTCTACGGCTTGTAAGTAACGGTAACTTCCCACCACTCTAAAATTTTAATTTTAGTTTTAGCCTTAACTCTTTTGAACCCTGAGTGTGTCCATTCTCATCACGGTTTTTGTGCAGAAGACAATTTTTGAACATTTTAAAAATGGGGCCAGGACTGTTGCAAACCAGGCTTAGATTTGGAGTCAAAGCCTGTTTGATTTATCATCATCATCATCATCATCATAAACTTGGTACAACCTCCATCTATTATTATTATTATTATTATTATTATTATTATTATTGTTGTTGACACAAAAACACAGAATGACACAGCAAACGAGATATATATGCTGGATTTCTTAAAACAATTTCACAAGTCCAACACTTCCCAAGCTTTCTAGGACTGTGTGATGTATTTTCAATAATAATAACAATATTTATTTTCAATAATAAATAATGTATTTTCAATAATAATAATAATAATAATAATAATAATAATAATAATAATATACTATAATGAAATAATATAATAATGTATTTTCGATATTATTATGTACTTTCAAATGATGCGTGCAGATCCAAGCAAGGTGGGCCTTTGGCAGTTGACAGATCATGATTTTGTCAATGTTTATTCTTTTCAATTTTTTAAAATAATAATTATTATATCAATATAATAATGCAATTTTATTTATTATCTGCCTCTCCCAGTGGCAAGGTTGGCTAAACCAGGCAGACAAATGCAACACCATTAAAATGCATGTATCGAAATACACACGTGAAAAACCGAAACCATGATACTGCATGTCTTCCCTTGTAAGATGCCACCAATTGTAAGAAGCACCTAATTTCAATACCAACAGAAATACATAAAATACACATGCGATTCTAAGATGCACCCCATTTTTAAAGATGTTTGTATAGGCATAAAAGTGTGTCTTAGAATTGAAGAAAGATAGTAATACTCTCTTGGCCTGGCCTCCTTTGCAGGGTTGTTGTAAAGATAAAGTGGGGCAAAGGAGAGTTCTGTGACTGCTTCTCTGAGGCCCTTTGGATGGATTTTTAAAATGCCATCACCCTATGTCAGGAATGGGCAAACTTCAGCTCCCCAGGTGTTTTGGACTTCAACTCCCACAATTCCTAACAGCCTTAGGTCATCTTAAGTGGCTGAGGGGGAAAAGGAAAGGGCCTAAGGCTGTTAGGAATTGTGGGAGTTGGAGTCCAAAACACCTAGAGGGCTGAAGTTTGCAAATATCTGAAATATGTTCTTGAATGCTCCTCCTTTTTGCCAAAATGAGGGTTTGCATTAGATTCGGTTATCTTAGTGTGGACCCAATGCAAAAGGGGAAGCTTCTTCAGGAGCTGCACCCAGAGCTCCCATTTGAGGGAGGTCATCTCTAATTTCATGTTCAATGTTACAATGACCTGGAATTCGTAGTTTGCATTCTTTGGCAAAGATGGCTCAAGGCCTTGCAAAACTATAGCCCTCATGATTCCATAGCATTGAACCAAGGCAGTTAAAGTACATTCATTCTACAGTAGAGGGCACCTTTTGCCACCTTTTGTGCATGACATTCGGCAGCAAATACTTTTTTTGTTGTCAGGGTTTTGAACATGAAGGTGTGCCTTAGATTCCATGGTGCATGAAACTGGGGTCATTATGGATCATACTATGTCACTGGGAGATTGATCTTTCGTGTGTGTGTATGTATGTATGTATGTATAGGGTGAGGCAGCATAATTTCCTTTTTTCAAAACTTAATAAAATCCATTGTATAAATCAGATTTTTTTTTAATAATGTAGGCGCATACCTAAAGTTTTGTTTTACGTAGTTTTGAAGATCAAATTAGGTAGGTGACGTCCCCATTCTCCATTCTCCATACACTGAGTAAACCGATTTCTGGTGTTTGTCATGACAGGCGTTACGTTGGCAATTTCTTCCTGGATGTTGGTCTTCAAATCTTGTAGGGTCCTTGGACGGTTCACGTAAACGGGATTTCAAAAAACCCCATAGAAAACAATCACAAGGGGCCAAATCTGGAGAGCGAGCCGGCCACTCCAAATCCACTCGAAAAGTAGGCCTCAACGGCAAAAGCATGCTCCTCACTGTTCCAACACATGATGGTGACTGAACTGTGTAAAGACAAAACTTTATACTCCTGCTTTTGAACGAAACCAGTAGCGCTCCGCTATGTCTTCAACCAACCGAGTGGCGCAAATTTTAAAAAAGGAAGTTATGCTGCCTCACCCTGTATATATGTATATGTATATATTTATGAGAACCATTTTTCCTTCCCAACAGCTTAATGGTCCCCCAAGTTTGTTTAGCTCTGAGAACTATATTGGGATTTCGAGTCCGCCTCGGAGTGACTTTCCCGGCGTCTTTGGCGGGGGGGCTGCCAATGTGCCAAGCCTTTCAACAGCGGTGACAGCAGCAGCCTCCTTGGCAGTGAGGAATCCACTGGAAGGCAGCCATGATCTGCGCCAGGCCTGCCAGGCCTGCTTTGTCCGGAAAGGTGAGGAGGAGCTTTTGCGAAGCCCATGGCGTGCATGCGGATCCAGTTTGCAGATGGGACCAAAGGGGGAGAGAGAAGTCATACTCTAGGAAAGGGGTCCATTTGAGGGTGATGAAAAGGATCGAAGGTCTGGAGACCATGAAGAATCTCTCTGAGGAGCAACTTCAACAGTTTATTTATTTATTTATTTATTTACGGCATTTATATGCCGTCCTTCTCACCCCGAAGGGGACTCAGAGCGGCTTACAAAATATATTTTCATACAATATATTATATTATTAGCATAGTACAATATCAGTGTTATATATAATGTAGCCCCCGGTGGAGCAGTGGGTTAAACCCCTGTGTCAGCAGGACTGAAGACCGACAGGTTGCAGGTTCAAATCCGGGGAGAGGCAGATGAGCTCCCTCTATCAGCTCCAGCTCTTCATGCGGGGACATGAGAGAAGCCTCCCACAAGGATGATAAAAACATCAAATCATCCGGGCATCCCCTGGGCAACGTCCTCGCAGACGGCCAGTTCTCTCATACCAGAAGTGACTTGCAGTTTCTGAAGTCGTTCCTGACATGATAAAAAAAAAAGTATTATATATTACTATATTGCACTGTACCATTATATTGTTATATTATTAGTAATATTACATGTAGTGTAAATATTTTATTTTATGTAAATAATATTTTATTATTACTAGTGTTATATTGTATTACATTATAATATTATAAATATTATACGTACATACGATATACTGTATTATACATACAGTATACATACAGTATGTATATTGTACATACGATATACTGTATTATTAGTAAAGACAGAAGACAAGATGGAAATGTCTTCTGCTCCCCTCTGTCTTCGCTCTGGCCAGAGCAGCCGTTGGGTCTGTTTAGCCTCAGAAGAGAAGGCTGAGAGGAGACATGTTTCAATATTTGACAGGATGCTTCGATTGTGCTTTTCCTGCAAGGAGACAGAAGGGGGTTGGGCTAGATGGCTCTTGGAGGTCCCTTCCAATTCTAGGATTCTATGAGGGGACATATATTAAATGAGCCACCTCTTTCCTTTTCCTTTCAGATCCCAAACTGTGGGAATACATTTATCATCCCAACCTAGACCACCTGTGTAAGAAGGACATCCTCATTGGGAGAATAAAGAACTCTGAAGATAAATCCTGGAAGAAGATCAGGCCCAGGCCAACAAAAACGCAATACGTGGGGCCCTATTATATATGTAAAGGTAAGGATTCCGACAGTGGAGCTAGAGGCATCTTCAGTTCAGTGGGGCTTGGGTACCATTTAGGAATCATTTGAAATGTATTTTCTTTAGCCTTGGTAGGTCTGGATATAGATTATTCTTGCTGTTGTAATCATATATAACACTATGTCACACGATTTTTGTTCTTTTTCTTCTTCTTTCTAAGCTGTTTTCCCATGGAGGGATTAGCATGATGTAACACGATTTTTGTCCCTCTGTTATAAATGTCATTTCCCAAGTTCTGTCATAAAAACATGGGAAAAGTTTATTAAACAACAACACTGCCTTCATGGGACATCCTGCAGCAAATTTTCCTATAGTTTTCCAATGAATATCTCAACCAATTCAACCTAGTTTGTGGCAGCCGCAATACTGAAGTTTTTGGAATATAGCAACTACTTTCAAAGTAAGGACTACACAATTAAACAGGAAATAACACTTTCAAATTAGGATCAGAATTTTTTTCAAATTTTGTTACATAGTGTGTTTCTTTTCTCATCGGTATCAAAAATTGTGTCGGTCCAGGAGAAACGCATGCATTTGTGTGGGAGGGAGGACAAAAGGAGTTGTATGGTTTACAGTTGTCTTTTGTCTTCCCTCTCATTCTCGGTTTCTTCTTGACGCCTTGCCATTCCCAGATGTTGCAGCCGGTGAAGAGTGTCGCTACTCGGGCCACTGCACCTTTGCCTACTGCCAGGAAGAGATTGACGTCTGGACCCTGGAGCGCAAGGGGGCCTTCAGCCGGGAGGCCCTCTTCGGAGGCAACGGCGAGATCCGTCTGACTGTCTCCCGGCTTCTGCAAGAGCATCACGGCCTCTTCATGTTCCTCTGCGAGGTGTGGGATCATGGCTATGGTGCCACAAATCTGGAATAGATTCATTGGGCCGGGAGGGAGGGAGGGAGACCCCTTGACAGAGAGCACACCCAAGGTCTGGTGGTGGCTTAAAGGAAGAGACATCTCTCTCAGAAATATGGCAGTTGCAAGGAGGGTTGCACAGCGCAAGGCCCTCATTTGGGAAGTCTATATTTTGGACTGAAGCTCCCCAAAACCAAGTAGGGAATGAAGGAAGGGAGGGAGGGAAAGAGAGGGAGGGAGAGAGGAAGTGGAGAGTTCTGAATCTGTAGAAACTGCCACCTTTTCTTGTTAATACCATTACTGTTTAATTATATTTCAATGTTTGTATATGTTTAGGTTTTTGATTGCATTGCACTGGTTTTACTGTGATCTTCTTTTGAGACTTAGAGACAAAAAGAGGGGTATAAATAATAGGATACTTAAAGGGAAACATAAATAAATGAAAAATCAACAGGTAATGAGTGGGAGGCTTAAATATTAGCTAAGTAAGTATTGTTATTACTATTATTATTATTATTATTATTTGGTCCTGATTAAGTTTTGGAACTAATAGACATTCTAAGGTAAAAGTAAAGGTTTCCCCTGACATTATGGCTAGTTGTGTCTGATTCTGGGTGGTGGTGCTCATCTCCATTTCTAAGATGGAGCGTTGTCCGTAAACACCTCCAAGGTCATGTGGCCAGCATGACGGCATGGAAGGCTGTTACCTTCCTGCAGAAGCGGTACCTATTGATCTACTCATATTTGCATGTTTTCGAACTGCTATGTTGGCAGAAGCTGGGCCTAACAGTGGGAGCTCACCCTGCTCTCTAGCAGGGTGAGCTCCCACTGGAAGCTCAGTCAGCAAATTCAGCAGCTCAGCGGTTTAACCCGCTGTGCCACCAGGGTCCTGCACATTCTATGCAGGACTTATTCTTTTTGAGAGCAAGATGAAAATGACAAACCAGTAGGTTTCTTGTTTCTTGCCCTAAGAGTGTTTTCCTTTTTGTTTTCCAGAAATGTTTTGAGCATAAACCTAGAATCATCAGCAAACGGAATAAGGATAACGCTGCAACCTGTTCCCATCCTGTTATGCATGATTTCGAAGACAACAAGTAGGTTCCCAGCCTTTCCTTGGTTTTCAAATGAGAGTTGTCTTGATAAACAAATGGGGTTGCAAGGAGGCCAGACTGTGATTCTTCACAGGTTTTTCAGAGGGGCTGATAAGGCAAATGGGTTTTGGGAACAATGGGGGAAGAAAAGGTTTGGGAGCCCATATTTTAATATTTTAATGCAGGGTGCAGCATGTGCAGCTGCTCCTTGTGACGGTGGCTGAGACAGTATTTTCTGTCTAGCAGAAGTTTCTAAACCTGCCCCACTCTCTCTCTCTCTCTTTCCTGTGGCCTTGGCCCCATCCTGTCCCTCAGGTGCCTTGTCCACATTTTGCGGGAAACCACAGTGAAGTATTCCAAGATCCGGCCTTTCCACCTGCAGTGCCAGCTGGACCTGTGTCGGCACGAGGTGCGCTACGGCTGTTCGCGGGACGACGAGTGCTTCTATGCCCACAGCCTGGTGGAGCTCCAGGTGTGGATGATGCAGAGCAAGACAGGTGAGGGGCCTCTGAGCATGGGGAAAGGACACTCTTCCCTTCACCCCTGGGCACTACCTGATCTGGCCTGGCCAGGCAGGAACCATCCCTGGGGCAAGCATCATCGTTGTCGTCAACATCACAACACTATGTAACAAAATTTGAAAAATGTTCACTTCCTGCTTTGAAGGTGTTGTTTCCTGTTTGTGTAGTACTTACTGTGAAAATAGTTGTTAATTACAGAAACAAGTTTTTGCAGTTTAATAAACTTTTCTCATGTTTTTTATGATAGAAACAATACGGAAATGATATTTATAACCCAGGAATAATTTTTTTTTTTACATAGTGTAATATTTCTTTCCCACCTCTCATTGTAGCTCGAGATGGGCTCAAAGCACACAAAAATCATAAACATTACTGTTTTTACTCAAATCTAATACTCACCTTTTTGAGCTAAATGACTGCCAAAATCAGGATCCGCATTGGATCCGTGTCATATAGGTATCTGAGTGCTGAGCCAAAGAAAAAGGCTGCTTCAACTCCTGGAGCTCCTCTTTCAGGGACTTCATCTCTAATGTAAATGCCATGGTTCAATGCTATGCAATCCTGGGATTTGTAATTTGGTGAGGCAAAAGCATTATTTGGCAAAGAAGGCTCAAGGCCTTGGAAAACTACATAATTCCATAGCATTAAGCCAGGACAGTTAGAGTAGATTCATTCTGCAGCAAACCTGCATCCCAAGGCTTTCCTTTCCAATGATGGAAGCTTTGGTGTCCTAACACTTTCGTTTTCAAAGAAGGAATCCTAACCAGGCAACCACTGTAATGTGCACCTTTTTTGGCCAAATTACAAAGAGAGCACTTTTGGCCGCAGCGCATAACATTCACCAACAAATACTTTATTTAGCTTCAAGGTTTTTAAAATGGAGGTGTGCCTTAGATTCGATGACACGTGAGACTTGAGTCAATACGGGTATCTTAAAAAAACAAGAACAAAGATTAAAATATACTGAACACAAGACATGAGTTTAAAAGTTACTGATTAAAACTCAATTGCTGGAAGAGAGAGGTCCAAGGCAAACTCGAATGGTGGTGAAAAGGGCCACTTGTTGGCTACATTTTAATGTATGCATTTGACATACTGCCTTATGATGAAGTGTTTTCATTATGTTGTGCCATGAGGAGAGGTGAGTAAGAAATAATAATATTAATAATAATAACAATAATGAAGGGACAGGATATGGATAGATGTCCTGTGTATCATCTTTGCTCTGGGTATACTAGGCATGGGCTAATTTCAGCCCTCCAGGTGTTTTGGACTTCAACTCCCACAATCCCTAACAGCCTCAAGCCCCTTCCTTTCCCCCCTCAGCCACTTAAGTGACTGAAGGAGGAAAGGAAAGGGGCTGAAGCTGTTAGGGATTGTGGGAGTTGAAGTCCAAAATACCTGGAGGGCCTAAGTTGGCCCATGCCTGGTCTATACTATAGAATTAATGCAGTTTGGCACCACTTTAACCCCTCCCCCCATGGCTCAGTGCGATGGCATCCTGGGATCTGTAGTCTGTAAGGCGTCAGCCCCCTTTAGCAGCACCCAGGATTCCATAGCATTGAGCTATGCCTAAGCTACAAGTTGAACAAAAGGAGAAATAGAGGAAGATCCATTTGATAAGACATAGAAGCCATTTATAATAGTAATAATAATAATAATCATAATCATAATCTTTATTTAATGCCCCACCAACATCTCCCCAATGGGGGCTCGGGGCGGCTTACATGAGGCCAAGCCCAACAGCATAATACAATAAAGTAAATCCAAAACACAATAACAACACAGTAAAATACATACAACATATGAGTACAAAACAGATGAAGCAAACTCATACACAATAAGATAAAATAACATAACAATTGGATTTCATGTTGCTTCATGTACACAAGGTAGTGCAGCAAGTTAAATTGCTGAACTGCTGAACTTGCTCACCGAAAGGTTGGTAGTTCGAATCCGGGCAGTGGAGTGAGCTCCTGTTGTTAGGCCCAGCTTCTGCCAACCTAGCAGTTTGAAAACATGCAAATGTGAGTAGATCAGTAGGCACCACTTTGACGGGAAGGTAAGGGAAGCTCCATGCAGTCATGCTGGCCACGTGACCTTGGGGGTGTCTACGGACAACGCCAGCTCTTCAGCTTAGAAATGGAGGTGAGCGCCACCCCCCAGTCGGACATAACTAGACTTAATGTCAAGGGGAAAGCTCTGTGTATTTAAATATATGTATTTTATAGAAATACCTTTTAGTGTATGTATTTTACATAATGTTTTAGGATTATGTGTTTCAACTATGTTGTGCCATGAGGAGAGGTGTGTAAGAAGTAGTAGTAGTTCAGATCCCTGTATCCGCAGATACAACCAAATGCCATTCAATGGCTTCATTTCCGGTCCCAAATCATTTTTTCGAAATGAAAATGTGTTTGCTACCAATAATTGAAAGGGTCACCAAGCAGTGAATCTTAGAGGCTTCATCACAGTTTATGTGAGATGCATCTCTCTCTCTTTCTCTCACAGGAATTTCCCATGAGGCTATTGTTCAAGAATCGAAAAAATATTGGCAGAATATGGAGTCTAACGCACATGGGGCCCAGGTATGTTTCTCAGCTTTGTTTTTGTGGCTGCCACAAACTATATTGAATTAGTTGGGACTCTGTGAGATATTCATTGAAAAAGTATAGCCAAATGTGCTGCAGGATGTCCCACAAAAACAAAGATTTTGCAACTTAATACATTTTTCCATGTTTTTATGCTGGAACCAATTAGGAAATTACATTTATAACCCAGGAACAAAAATAATGTTACACAGTGTAATAATATCTGCCCAGAAATAATTACATTCTCTTTCATTTTCCAGATCCTCAGTAACCAAGTGAAGCATGGCTCTCTGAACCTGAAAATGAAGTTTGTGTGCGCACAGTGCTGGCGGAACGGCCAAGTTAGTGAGCCGGACAAAAACAAGAAATATTGTAGCGCCAAAGCAAGGCACCCGTAAGTTGTGTGGTCCAAGGAGGCTGGTCCTATTGGGAAACATTAACATTATGTGTTAATGTTTTTAAATGTTTTATGGTGTTTTTGGGCATTGAATTGTTGCTATTGTAAACCACCCTGAGTCGCTTGAAGGCTGAGAAGGGTGGTATACAAATACAGTAAATAAATAAATAAATACCAGAGCAATGGGAGTTTGAGTCCAGGGCACCTGTGTCACCCTTCCTTGAGAAGGGACTGTTGTGAACAAATGAGTGTATCGATGTGCCAATTGTCTTTTTCTTCCCAAAACCAAGGAGCAAGGAAGGCAGAGAAGACCACTGTTTGTAGCAATATAAACAACTGCCTTATCCAGTCAGACCATAGAATAATCGAATAATAGAGTTGGAAGAGACCACATGGGCCATCTTGTCCAACCCCCTGCACAATCAGAGTACTCCTGACAGATAGCCATCCAGCCTCTGATTAAAAGCTTCCAAGAAAGGAGCTTCCACCACACTTGGAGGCAGAGAGTTCTACTGTTGAACAGCTCTTACAGGCAGGAAGTTCCTCCTCTGTTTGATCCACAAGTGTCGAACTCAAGGCCCACTGTGTCATTTTATGCAGAGTTACATTTAGAAAATGTCCCTGTTTTGACTTATAAACAAATTCAACTTAAGAACAAACCTACAGAAGCTCTCTGGTTCATCACTTGTGTACTTTCCATTTGCATACTCTGTGCTCGACCACGAAGTTTCCACCTCTGTCCATTTCGAATCCACACTGGATTCCTTTTTATCGATGAGCCAAATAGCTGCTCCCAGTGGCCTTAAATGCTTCCTTGTCTTTTTCTTCAGGTGGACCAAGGACCGCCGGGTGATGCTGGTCATGTCGAACGAGCGCAAGAAGTGGAACACCATCCGCCCGCTCCCCACCAAGAAGCAAGTGCCTTTGCAGTTTGATGTGAGCATGTCTTTCAGAATCAGGGGTCCAGTTTAGCCTTCGGCTTGTCACTGGCTTAGGGTCTAGTTTTGTGCAGCCCTTAAGTCCTTTTCCTTAAGTCTTTTTTATTCAGACAAATTAAAACAAAACCCACATACATACAAACAACAACAACAACAACAAAAGATTAAACATATTTTTCTAGAATACTACTACTATACCCTAAACATAAACCCCCCAATAACTACAAACAATCTATGTTATCTAATCTAAGGGCTTTACATTCTTTATATGGTGGTTATATCTCTGTTTCTCTACCATTTAGTGAAAAGGAACTATTGGTACCTCCTTTCTCACATAATAATACTCTTCTAGTCCAAAAAAGCAGTGATGGAGGTCTAGGCCCCATCTTTGCTGGGGGAACATAATGAATGGGCCCCATTCTTTCTTAAAGTTAGATAGAAATTCCTCCTCAGTAAATATAGTAAGTTTATCAATTTTTGCAAGTTCGCTTCTTTTCATAAGTTGGGACGGAATCATTGAGCCTTTCCATCTTTGAGCAGAGATCATTCCTGCTGTCCTCGTCATATACAGCAAATTCCTTCCACAGTTTCTATTGATTTATTCATCTAACATCTCAGATAGTTTATCATGTAATGAAAATCATGCGCAGTTCACATTTAGTCAGTCTACACACTGTCTTGCCAGAGAAAGAAAATATTTATTTATTCCTTATTTAGTTACGACATTTATATGCTGTCCTTCTCATCCCGAAGGGGACTCAGAGCAGCTTACAAGTAATATGTAAATACAATATATTATATTATTATCATAGCACATTATTAATATTATATATTACTATATTGTACTATACCATTATACTGTAATATTATTAGTAATATTACATGTAATATAAAATATATAATTATAATATTGTATTATTATTAGTAGTATTATATTGTATCACATTATAATATAATCAATATTATATGTATACACAATATATTATATTATATTATTAGCACAGTGCAGGAGACAAGGTGGAATATGCCATGCAGATGATCAATAAAGAACAAGTAGTTTTCTCTTGGTAACGCAGAACTGCATATTTACAATCATGAGATCAGTTGTATTAACTCTCCTTTTTGAGAGATATGAATGTTCCTTCAGTGTCCATGTGGAAAAACTTTCCAGCAGCTCATGAAGCAAGAACACAGTAAAGTGTCTGTCTCTCTCTCCCTGCAAGCACCTGCATAGCTCAAACCTAAAAATGTAACAGTAACCAAAACTCCCAGGCTCAGCTAGCTCCCTGGGTGTGGCCCAAACATTCAGCATTGTTCCTTGCATTTTACAGTTAACACATGCACTAACAGAGTTCAGGTTTTGTTTCAAATTAAACTTTAACAATTTCTTATATAATCTTTTGTATTTGTGCCCAGTATTTCTGGGCCTTTTTAAATACATCTTAACCCAGTTTCTGGTGTCAGGTACTATCTATACTTCCTTCCATAATTTTTTTCTTTGAAGTCATGACTCAATGTAAATTTCAAACTCTTGGTTCAGACTTTTTCCCATTGTTCCATTTGTATTTGTTTTACCAAAAAATGGTGTCCAGATCTGATGTTACATATTTCCTGTCCCTAAGCTTCTGAGAAGGCTTCAACTTTGCTCCAAAACGCTTCATTGCCGTGAGCATTTTAAGGTGAAACAGTTGCCTTTGAAAAGCATTCCAATAGCTTGGGTTATGTTTAGACAAGGCATAGGCAAACTTGAGCCCTCCAGGTGTTTTGGACTTCAACTCCCACAATTCCTAACAGCCTACCGGCTGTTAGGAATTGTGGGAGTTGAAGTCCAAAACACCTGGAGGGCCCAAGTTTGCCCTTGCCTGGTTTAGACCCTGGCTCTCCACGAAAGGAGCTTGGGACTAAAAGGAGGGAACCAATTCCAATTCAGCGCAGTAGGTTTCCTGATGGAACGAGCATTTCTTCTCGAGCTCACCACTCAAAAATACCTTACTGATTTTTTAATGGTGATCGTTCACCTTGGAAGAATGCAGTCGATGTGACATGGAGCCTGTTTCTCTTTTAGTTGTGCAATCACATTGCGTCAGGCAAAAAATGCCAGTACGTTGGGAACTGCTCCTTCGCCCACAGTCATGAAGAGCGAGAGATGTGGACTTATATGAAGGAGAACGGCAGTAAGTCAACATGTAAAATTCATTTTCCTCTGGTGTCGGTTTTGTTTTCTGTACGCACCATAAACCAATACAAAATTATTTTTTTTAAGTAAAATAAATAAAATTCATTAAAACTATGGTATTCAACTCTTAATATTGAAAACATACTTTGGGGCAGGTTGGCATGCCAGAAGTACAGGCCATCCCTGGGTTACAAACATCTGACTTGCAAATGATTCCTAGTTAAGAACTGGACTGAGACAACAGGAAGTGAGAGAAATCTCCCCTTGGAAGGAAGGGAAATCTATTCCTGGAAGATTTATTATCATGGGGGAAAAGGGTCTCCACTGAAGCTGTATCCCCAATCCTTGTTTCCACAACAAGCCACCCTTCCCTATACCATCCAAAGTTAAGACATATATATTACACTTAAAATTTTCCCTGTTTTGACTTACATACAAATTCAACTTAAGAACAAAAATACAGAACCTATTTGTTTGTAACTTGGAGACTGCCTGTATATTGAAATAGTGCATAAATGGAAATAGTGCATAAACCAGCCTGTTTCTGTTTTGCTTGTTTCTGTCTGAATGGGCGCTTGCTTCCTACGGTCTCTTTTCTCCCTGTAGTTCAAGACATGGAGCAGCTCTATGAAATGTGGCTGAAGAGCCAGAAGCCCGAAAAGGGCGAAGATCCGGCTGCTCAAGCCAGCAAGGAGAATGGGAAGCAGATCCACATGCCAACGGATTATGCTGAAGTTACAGTAAGTCCTTGAAGATCCAGGTATCACTTCCTGCCATCAGTTCAGTGGAAGGCTTGGGGCAATTGTTTTGGCTCCAAGAAACTTAGCAAATGTGGCCGAGACAAGAGCCCTGTGCCGAGCCAAACAGATTCAGCATCTTCATGGATGTTGGGACATGAGCAAATCATTCAAATCAACTCTCTTGGCCCTCTAGTGATTAATCTTTTTTTCCTCAGGTTGACTTTCATTGCTGGATGTGCGGCAAAAACTGTAACAGCGAGAAGCAATGGCAAGGGCATATTTCCTCGGAAAAGCATAAAGAGAAAGTATTCCATACCGAAGATGACCAAAACCGTTGGCAGCATCGCTTCCCAACGGGATGTTTCAGCCTTTGTGAGAGGTAGGCATTATTATTATTATTATTAGTAGTAGTAGTAGTAGTAGTAGTACGTTCAATTATAGCCTTCTTTTTTCTCCCGACCAAGGAAAATAATGCAATTTAAAATCCACAACATACAAATATTTAAAATTGAATTTAACATATGACCAACCGTTGGCAGCATTGTTTCCCAGCTGGCTGTTTCAGCCTTTCTGGCAGACGTATTATTATTTATATTTGCAAAACTACAAGATGCAAAACAAAAGTAAAATAATGGAATTTAAAATCCATGCCCTATGGATATTTAAAATAGAATTAAACATACAAGTCAATTTAAATCATTTGAGACTGTTAAAATAATCAAAATACCATACAGGCTCCCTATGGGTACCGTTCTGCTAAAATCCAGCAAGCAGAAGCAGGAAGTATGCAGCTCTGTTGCCCCAGATCAGGTTATATTGAGTCCCAGAATGCCACATAGCTCACATAACTTCAGGCTCTGCCTTCTTTTGTAAAAAATATAATTATTTGGGGGGGGGGGGGGGGGGGAGGTGGCAAGGCAGCGCCTGACTTAGAGGTCAGTGCAAGACTGCAAAATATTGGGGGCAGCTCTGTTTGCAGAATGTCTCACCTATGCCGCCTTTGTCCTTTATTCCCATTTTTTCTTCTCCTTCCTTCCTTTTTTCTTTTCTTCTTTCTTTCCTTACTTCCTTCCATCCCTCCTTCATTTCCTCCTTACTTTCGTCTTTCCTTCTTCTCTTTTCCTACCTGTTTATTTCTATCCTCCCTCTTTTCCTTCTTTCTTCTTACTTCCTTCTTTCTTTCTTTCTTTCCCTTTCCTTCTTTTATCTTCTACTCTTCCATTCTTCTCTTTCCTTCTTCCTCCCTTTCTCTCTCTCTCGCTTTCTTTCATCACTCTCTTCCATCTTCCTTCCTTTTCCCACCTTCCTTCTTCTCGTTCTTCCTTCCTCTATATTTTTCGTTCTTTCTTTCTTCCCTTTTTCTTTCCTTCTTTCCATTCTCCCTCCCTCCTTTCCTTCCTTTCTTCCATTCACCTTCCTTCCCACCTTACCTCTCCTTCCTTCTTTCCATTATTCTGCCTCCCATTCCTTTCTTTCCTTCCTTGCATTCTCCTGCCCTCCCCACCTCCCCATCTTCTTCCTTCTTTCAATTCTTCTTCCGCTTCCCTCCTTCTTTCCATTCTCCTCCCTCCCTTCTCTTTTTCTAACCCCCGTTGGAACAGGTTTGCTGTGTCAGGGGCCTGTGTGGAGGGCAGCCACTGCCGCTGGGCCCACGGTCTGGCAGAACTCCGTGAATGGGAGGAGCGCCGCCAGGTTCTGTGCATGAAGCTCAACAAAGCCCGCAAGGACCACTTGATTGCCCCCAACGATAACGACTTTGGAAAATATAGTTTTTTGTTTAAAGATTTAAACTAACTCCCGTCGACCTATGCCTTCGTGTTGCCAGACGGAAAAAGCATAAAAAACCAAGGAGGAGGAAAGGAAATAATCATTTGTTGACAGTGATCCGAAGGCGCGTGCGGCAGAAGCCGCAGGTTTTGGCGCCTGCTTTTTTGGGCCGGAATTGTTCCTCCCGATGAACCAAACCGTGTAGTAGATGTCTATCTAGGGGGGGAAAGGGAAGGTTGGCGGGTCTCTCGGGGCCAACAGGACGGCGGCGTGAGCCCTCCTTCAAAACCAGCCTCAAGCCTTGTGCACCTTCCATTGGAGGGGAAAGAGTCAGAAAACAACAACAACAATAAACCTGGCCAGGCGGCCTTACGCCAAAGCAGAAGGCAAAGAAGCCTCAAGCGCTAGGCCTTTGGCTGGAGAGCAACCCTTTTAAGGTAGGCTTCATGGCAGAGAAGCCTTGGGCTTGGAAGAATTCAAAAATAAATAAAACGAAATACATGATGGAGGGAAATTTTTAAGAGGATTTGTTTCCAAGAAAGTTTGCTCTTTATCTCTGTGTAGGTTACTTAATAAATGAAAAAAAAGGATTTTTCGTATGAATAAAAGGAGCAGATTTTAAGCGAAATAACCATTCAACAGCACTATACGTTGAATGGGGTATTTTTCTCTATTTGTATGTTTCAATATAACTTACTGAAGACTTTTTAACACAAAAAGAATCTTGGTAAAAAAAAAAGACGTATTAATTTTTTTCTTTTTTCTTTTTTTGGAAAAATCAAGTAGTTTAAATTCTGTTTCTTGGTCTTTGCTGTTTCAATGATGATTTTGAGCGATTCCACTTGTATGTCAGTATTGTGTATTGTATGGACCAATATTGCCTGTAATAATAAAGATAACTTTCCATAAAAGACTTTTTTCCTAAGCATCTGGTTCTTGTTGGGATTGCGGGTATTTTGTACGACATTCTGTACTTAATTTTTATCCTACTTTTTTCCTGATAGACTCAATGCCAGTTGCCATTATCATTAGTAGTATTAGTATTAGGGTTGAGTTGCTGTGAGTTATTAGGGTTGTCAGGGGTCCATTATTATTATTGCTATTACTGTTATTGTCCCTTCTACTTCTTCCTCTTCTTAGGGTTGCCAAGGGTCCATTATTATTATTATTATTATTATTATTATTATTATTATTATTATTATTATTCTGCCAGGATCTCTTGTTATTATTAGGATTGTCAGGGTTCCATTATTATTATTGCCAAGGGTTTCATTATTATCCTTATTTTTCTTCTTATTCAGGTTGTCAGGCATCCCTTATTATAAGAGCTGACCCCAGATTCAAGAGCGTTTCTTTTTATTCCATTACTAGGTGTTGCCCAGGTTATTTAAAAAAGTCATTTTTAAAAAACTGTACAAAATGCATAAGGTGAACCATAACTGACATCATGCCAGGTTAACCTTGAAAACCTCCATCAGTACTTAAAAGTTTGTTATGTTGGGCAAGTTTTCTCTAGGTGCATCATTGGTGGGGTTCGGTGTGTTCCCAGGCTGTAGGGTAAACTATGGTAAGTCAGTCCACTCAAACCCCTCCACTAGGTTGAGTTAGTCATAGGGGTTCTGTGTGCCAAGTTTGGTCCAGGTCCATCATTGGTAGAGGTCAGTTTGTGAGTGAACTACAACTCCCAGAAAGAAAGAACAATCCATCCACCCTGCCCCTTCAACCCCTCCAGTAATCAAATTTCGGCATATCATGTATGCATGCCAAGTTTGGTCCAGATCCATCAGTGTTTGGGTTCACTGTGCTCTCTGGCTGTAGGTGAACTACAACTCCCCCTAATCAAAGTGATTTCTCCCCAAAGACCTCCGTTATTTTTTCTGGTCATGGAGGCTCTGTGTGCCAAGTCTGGTCGAATTTCCTCTTTAGTGGAGTTCAGAGCGCTCATTGATTGCAAGCGAATCCCCTCAAAACCCACCAGTATTCAAATTTGGGCATATCGGGTATGCATGCCAAGTTTGGTTTGGGTTTATAGTGCGTTCTGTATGTAGGTGAACTACAAATCCTATAAATCCCTCCAGTACTTTTTGTTGACCAGTACCTCCAGTACTTTTTGTTAGTCAGGGGGTTTCTGCGTGTTTCAGGGGGTTTCTGCGTGCCAAGTTAGTTCCAGGTCCATTGTTAGTGGCGTTCAGAGTGCTCTTAGATTGCAGGTGAACTATACATCCCAATCCCTACAACTCCTATAAATCATGGTGAATTCTCTCCAAACCTCTCTAGTATGTTCAGTTGCTGATCAATTCCTGTTTGCTGTGTGCCATAGAAAAGAATAGGAAAGGTTTAAGGGAGAGGCAGTGGGTGGGCTCATACAAATTCCACACCAATAGAGAGAGTAAAAACACTGGGATGCTTGTGGTGGAGGAAGCACAAAAAACTCTAGGAAGTAATTGTCCCCATGTGAAAGCCTTCACTTGGGTGGCGGGCAGCATTGTGTTTGTGGGCTTCAGGAGTAGGCTTCAGTTGGGGCCTGGCCTGAAGGCCCTTCCACACAGCCATGAAACTCAGAATATCAAGGCAGAAAATCCCACAATATCGGTTTTGAACTGGTTTATCAAAGGCTCCTTCCACACAGCTGAATAAAATCCGACAATATTTGCTTTGAACTGGAATATATGGTAGTGTGGACTCAGATAACCCAGTTCAAAGCAGATATTGTGGGATTTTCTGCCTTGATATTCTGGGTTTCATGGCTGTGTGAAAGGGTCCTGTGTCCATTCTGCCATACATTCCAGTTCAAAGCAGAAAATGCGGGATTTTCTGCCTCCATATTCTGGGATATAAAACTGTGTGGAAGGGCTCTGAGTCCGTAGTGCCATATAATCTAGTCCAGTGTGGATTTTATACAGCTGTATGGCAGGGGCCTGAGGGAAACCAAGGAGCCTTCCACACAGCCATGTAACCCAGAATACCAAGGCAGAAAAATCCCACAATATCTGCTTTGAACTGGGTTATCTGAGTCCACGCTGCCATATATTCTTGTTCAGAAGCGGAAAATGGGGAATTTTCTGCCTTGATATTCTAGGATATAGGGCTGTGTGGAAGGGGTCCAAATAGGCCTCAGTCCAAACCGCAATCTCTTGTCAAAGTCGACATGTTTGGCAGGGCAATAAGGAGTACATTTTATAGGAAATACAGTATTGTCAAATTCAAACTTCCCGCCCCGACCCCCACCCCCTTGCCGTCTTCACACTGATTGGCTGGAGTCATCAGCTGGAGTGAGGCGCAGCCGGCTTAGACGCGCCTCAGCCAATGGGGAAGCCAGCGCCGCTTCGGCTTCTGAGCCAACGAGCGAGGAAACAAAGAACTGAGAGAAAAATGAGTGGAATAAATGTGACTTAATGGCTTGTCCGATGGCCAGCGATAGTCCGGAGATTCCTTAAGCTGGCTGGGTATTGTCTTATGTGGGTGAAATATGCAAAAGTGGCAGGCATGGCTGCCAAGCCTTGGTAATCTTCAGTCCTGGATATGGGGTCAATTGATGTTATCTGTCCATTGGTTTCATCCAAGAGGGGGTAGACCATGGGTGAGGCAGATGGGGCACCCTTATCTTCCCTGAAGGCAGGATGTCCCATTGTTGATGAATGATCGAGTCACCATGGGGCACTCCCTTTCAGGGGCCATGCTCCGAGACCTGAGGGGCACCATAGTTTCTGTCCATGCAAGAAGTCTTTGTTAAGTCCTTTTTAAACAATGGGAAGATCATCTCAGGAAATGAAGAGGAATTTCCTAAGAAGTTGGTTTGCTGAGGTCACGAAAAGGGTGGCATTTCTTATTTCATACATAGACACAGATATGGGGTTCATAAGGCATACACTGGGGGGAAAAGGGGGGGGGGAAGAAATTCATACCAACCTGTTCCACCCGCCAGAGTTCATGAAGAACCTAAAATCAAAAAATCATAAAGGGGAGGGAGTCCATGGGGCTTGAAAGAAGAAAAAATTCCAAAAAAGTTTTCAAAAAGTTTTCAAAAGTTGATAAAAGTTTACCAAAGTTCTAGGAAAGTTGTAGAATCCATGGGGGCAGGCTAGGGCAGATGCCCCGGAGTCCATTGAGTCTTTGTAAGGTAGTGGCCAGCGCTGGAGGTCGAGATCCATGTTGAAAGAAATGGAGAAAACTACAGATCCCATCTCGACAAGGATCCGGACAGCCCACCGGTCCTCTGGGGGTCCTATGGGTGACCGCAACAGGTTCCCCAAGTCAACAGGTGCCTCGGGTCCCAGCGAGATGGCAACAACAGCGTTGTGTCAGCAGAGAGCAAGCTGGGCTCCATGATAGGTTTGGGGGGCAAAAAGGGTTATTCCTGGGGCAGAGAGGTTAGTGGAGCAAAAGCGAGATAGCCATTAGTCTTAGAATAAGCCCAAGAGAGGAATGGCACTGATTTTGAAGCGATCCGTTGACTCACGGATACGGGGGCCCAATGGGTTTCCGTATCCACAGTTCAGAGGAACGCAGTTCCAGCCTCCCTGGGAAGTGAAAATTGCATCCCGGGTGGCCTGGCAGTGATCTGCGGCCCAGGAGAGGGAAAGTTCATGTAAAGAGCAGTTTCTGGACAGTAAAAGACACAAAGTGACACTAGAGAGAGGAAAAGTTACAATTAATGGTTACTTTATTGGGGGATTTGTTACAATGTTAGGTAGGGGGAAAAGAGCGAAGCAGAAAGAAAGTCTCTTGGTTGAAGCTGCTGTGGCCACATTCCATAGAAGCCCAAGTGGGCAATAGAGAACTGCGGAACTCCCTGCTGCAGGTCAGATCAGTTTGAAGGCAGGGAGTTCTGGGTTGGTCGCCCTCACTGGGGCTGACAGCAGAAGCTCACCCCGCTCCCCAGATTTGAACCTGCAACCTTTCGGTCAACAAACTCATCAGCTCAGCGCTTTAACTCACTGTGCCACTGGGGGCTCCTAAAGGGTCTAAGGCTGTTGGGAATTGAAGTCCAGAACATTTGGAGGGCCCAAGTTTGCCTATGCATGGCCTAGCTTGAGAGCAAATGTTCAGATAGGCCTGAGTTGGGGCCTGGCCTGAAGGAAACCGACTAGGACTCAGTCCAGGCCTTTCTCTGAGAAAACAAGTCTCAGTGGGAGCCTAGCTCAGGTATGGGCAAACTTTGCTTCTCTAGGTGTTTTGGACTCCAGCTCCCACAATTCCTAACAGTTTAAGCGGCTGGAAAGGAAAGGGCCTAAGGAAAAGGTTTTCTCCTGGCATTAAGTCCAGTCGTGTCCGACTCTGGGGGTTGGTGCTCATCTCCATTTCTAAGCCGAAGAGCCGGCGTTGTCCGTAGATACCGCCAAGGTCATATGGCTGGCATGACTGCATGGAGTGCTGTTACCTTCCCACCGGAGTGGTACCTATTGATCTACTCACATTTGCATGTTTTCAAACTGCTAGGTTGGCAGAAGCTGGGGCTGACAGTGGAAGCTCACGCCGCTCCCCGGATTCAAACCTGCGACCTTTTGGTCAACAAACTCAGCAGCTCAGTGCTTTAACACACTGCGCCACCGGGAGCTCCTAAAGGGCCTAAGGCTGTTAGGAGTTGTGGGAGTCGAAGTCCAAAAACATCTGGAAGGCCCAAGTTTGTCCATGCCTGGCCTAGCTTGCGAACAATGGCAGGAGGTTTGGGTAGGGCACAATTGGGGCCTTGGGTAGGGCACAGTTGGCGTGAGGGAAACCGACTAGGCCTCAGTCCAGGCCTTTCTCTGAGAAAACAGGCCTCAGTCAGAGCCTAGCACAGGTATGGCCAAACTTTGGACTCCCAACTCCCACAATTCCTAACAGCTTAAGTGTCAGGGGGGAAAGGAAAGGGCCTGAGGCTGTTAGGAATTGTGGGAGTTGAAGTCCAAAAACACCTGGAGGGCCCAAGTTTGCTCATGCCTGGCCTAGCTTGAGAGCAAAAGTTCGGGTAGGCCTGAGTTGGGGCCTGGCCTGAGGGAAGCCGACTAGGCCTCAGTCTAGGCCTTTCTCTGAGAAAACAGGCCTCAGTGGGAGCCTAGCTCAGGTATGGCCAAACTTTGGACTTCAACTCCCACAATTCCTAACAGCTTAAGTGTCTGAGGGGGAAAAGGTAAGGGCCTGAGGCTGTTAGGAATTGTGGGAGTTGAAATCCAAAAACATCTGGAAGGCCTAATTTTGCCCATGCCTGGCCTAGCTTGAGAGCAATGGCTGGAGGTTCGGGTAGGCCTCAGTTGGGGCCTTGGCGTGAGGGAAGCCGACTAGGCCTCAGTCCAGCCTTTCTCTGAGAAAACAGGCCTCAGTGGGGGCCTTGCTTTGGTATGGGCAAACTTTGGACTTCAACTCCCACAACTCCTAACAGCTTAAGTGTCTGAGGGGGAAAAGGTAAGGGCCTGAGGCTGTCAGTCCAGGCCTTTCTCTGAGAAAACAGGCCTCAGTAGGGGCCTTGCTCTGGTATGGACAAACTTTGGCTCTCCAGGTGTTTTGGACTCCAACTCCCACAATTCCTAACAGCTTAAGCGGCTGAGGTGGGAAAGGAAAGGGCCTGAGGCTGTTAGGAATTGTGGGAGCTGAAGTCCAGAACACCTGGAGGGCCCAAGTTTGCCCATGCCTGGCCTAGCTTGAGAGCAATGGCGGGAGGTTCGGGTAGGCCTGAGTTTGGGCCTTGGCCTGAGGGAAGCCGACTAGGCCTCAGTCTAGGCCTCAGTGGGAGCCTTGCTCTGGTATGGGCAAACTTTGCTTCTCTATGAGTTTTGGACTTCAACTCCCACAATTCCCAACAGCTTAAGCAGCTGAGAGGGAAAAGGAAAGGGCCTGAGGCTGTTAGGAATTGTGGGAGCTGAAGTCCAGAACACCTGGAGGACCCAAGTTTGCCCATGCCTGGCCTAGCTTGAGAGCAATGGCGGGAGGTTCGGGTAGGCCTGAGTTTGGGCCTTGGTCTGAGGGAAGCCGACTAGGCCTCAGTCGGGGCCTTTCTCTGAAGTAAGCGGCAAGGAGGCCTGTGTGTGGAGTAGGCCTCAGTTGGGGCGGGCCTTGCTTCCGTGCCTCGTCGGAGGGGCTCCGCCTGGGAGGCCGGGCCGGAGGCGGAGGCAGGGCGGGCGGGGATGTCGTCCTGCGGAGGCCCCGGCTCCGACCCAACGGAGGGGCCTCCCGCGCCGGCGCCCGCTGCTGCTGCTGCTGCTCCTCCGGGGCGGCTCTCCCGCATGGCCCGGCTGCAACGGCGGAGGCCGGCGGTGCTCTTCGGGGGCGCGGCGGCGGCGGTGCTGGGCTGCGCCTTCCTGGCCGCCCTCAAGGCCTCCTCCAGGTGAGGCAGCGCGCGGGGCGGGGGGGGGGGGGGAGGGAGCGGGCAGCACACCTGAGCCACAGGTGAGGACTCAAACAGGGCCGGGCCAACTTCGGCCCTCCGGGCGTTTTGGACTTCAACTCCCACAATTCCTAACAGCCGGTAGGCTGTTAGGAATTGTGGGAGTTGAAGTCCAAAACGCCCAGAGGGCCGAAGTTGGCCCAGGCTTGGTCTCTAGACTTGGCTCCTGCCTCAGGTGCTTGCCACGAAGACACAGCTCCATAGTGTCACCTCCAGCATCACTTGGGAGCCCTTCAAAGATATACAATATATAAATAGCAACATTGTAATGTAATAACACTAATATATATATATATATATATATATATATATAATATTAATAATATAATTATATATTGTATATACTACAACTTATGATACAGTATAATGTTGTTGTTTATTCGTTCAGTCGTCTCCGACTCTTCGTGACCTCATGGACCAGCCCACGCCAGAGCTCCCTGTCGACCGTTACCACCCCCAGCTCCCTCAAGGTCAGTCCGGTCACTTCAAGGATGCCATCCATCCATCTTGCCCTTGGTCGGCCCCTCTTCCTTTTGCCTTCCACTTTCCCCAGCATAATTGTCTTCTCTAAGCTTTGCTGTCTCCTCATGATGTGGCCAAAGTACTTCAACTTTGTCTCTAGTATCTTTCCCTCCAGTGAGCAGTCGGGCTTTATTTCCTGGAGGATGGACTGGTTGGATCTTCTCGCAGTCCAAGGCACTCTCAGAACTTTCCTCCAGCACCCCAGTTCAAAAGCATCGATCTTCCTTCGCTCAGCCTTCCCTAAGGTCCAGCTCTCACATCCGTAGGTTACTACAGGGAATACCATGGCTTTGACTAGGCGGATCTTTGTTGCCAGTCTGATGTCTCTACTCTTTACTATTTTATCGAGATTGGACATTGCTCTCCTCCCAAGAAGTAAGCGTCTTCTGATTTCCTGGCTACAGTCTGCCTCTGCAGTAATCTTTGCACCTAGAAATACAAAGTCTGTCACGGCCTCCACGGTTTCTCCCTCTATTTTCCAGTTGTCAATCATTCTTGTTGCCATAATCTTGGTTTTTTTGACGTTTAGCTGCAACCCGGCTTTTGCGCTTTCTTCTTTCACCTTGGTTAGAAGGCTCCTCAGCTCCTCCTCGCTTTCGGCCATCAGAGTGGTGTCATCTGCATATCTGAGGTTGTTAATGTTTCTTCCAGCAATTTTCACCCCAGCTTTGCATTCATCCAGCCCTGCACATCGCATGATGTGTTCTGCATACAAGTTAAAGAGGTTGGGTGAGAGGATGCAGCCTTGCCGTACGCCTTTCCCAATCTTGAACCAGTCTGTTGTTCCGTGGTCAGTTCTGACTGTTGCGACTTGGTCCTTGTACAGATTCCTCAGGAGAGAGACAAGGTGGCTTGGTATGCCCATCCCACCAAGAACTTGCCACAATTTGTTATGATCCACACAGTCAAAGGCTTTAGAATAGTCAATGAAGCAGAAGTAGATGTTTTTCTGAAACTCCCTGCCTTTCTCCATTATCCAGCGGATATTGGCAATCTGGTCTCTGGTTCCTCTGCCTTTTCTAAACCCAGCTTGAACATCTGGCAACTCTCGCTCCATGTATTGCTGGAGTCTTCCTTGCAGGATCTTGAGCATTACCTTACTGGCATGAGAAATAAGGGCCACTGTACGGAAGTTTGAGCAGTCTTTCGCATTTCCCTTTTTTGGTATGGGGATATACGTTGATTTTTTCCAGTCTGATGGCCATTCTTGTGTTTTCCATATTTGCTGGCATATGGCATGCATCACCTTGACAGCATCATCTTTTAAGATTTTAAACAGTTCAGCTGTTTAATATAATATATAATACTAATAGTATAATATACTGGTAGGGTGTTTTATATATATATATATGGTGGTGTACTAATATAGTACAATATAATAATACTCAGTTCTTGTGGGGGTTTTTTGGGCTATATGGCCATGTTCTAGAGGCATTTCTCCTGACGTTTCGCCTGCATCTATGGCAAGCATCCTCAGAGGTGCTTGCCATAGATGCAGGCGAAACGTCAGGAGAAATGCCTCTAGAACATGGCCATATAGCCCAAAAAAACCCCACAAGAACTGAGTGATTCCGGCCATGAAAGCCTTCGACAATATAATAATATGTAATAATTTTATATTACATGTAATATGGCAGTATCGTGGTATAGTACAATATAGTAACGTATAATACTAATATTATGCTATGGTATATATATTGTATATGCATATAATATTGATAATAATAGAATAGAATATAAATTACACAATATAATATATTATTGTAGCGGAATAGTACAATATAGTAATGTGTAATGCTAATATTGTGTTGTGGTAATAATATAATATAATAATAATATAGTATATATTATATATATTATTATATAAATAATATATATATATATAATATTGTATATACATATAATATTGATAATAATATTATAATATAATCAAATGTAATATAAATGACACAATATAGAATCATAGAATCATAGAATCAAAGAGTTGGAAGAGACCTCATGGGCCATCCAGTCCAACCCCCTGCCAAGAAGCAGGAATATTGCATTCAAATCACCCCTGACAAATGGCCATCCAGCCTCTGCTTAAATGCTTCCAAAGAAGGAGCCTCCACCACACTCCGGGGCAGAGAGTTCCACTGCTGAACGGCTCTCACAGTCAGGAAGTTCTTCCTAATATTCAGATGGAATCTCCTCTCTTGTAGTTTGAAGCCATTGTTCCTCTCTTGTAGTTTGAAGCCAATATACTATTGTAGTGGTATAGTACAATATAGTAATGTGTAATGCTAATATTGTGCTGTGGTAATAATATAATATAATAATATAATATATATATTATATTATTATATAAATAATATATATAATATATTATATATACATATAATATTGATAATAATATTATAATATAATAAAATGTAATATGAATTACACAATATAATATATTATTGTAGTGGTACAGTACAATATAGTAATGTGTAATGCTAATATTGTTCTATGGTAATAATATAATATATTGTATATACATATAATATTGATAATAATATTATATAATAAATTATAATATGAATTACACAATATAATATATTATTGTAGTAGTATAGTATAATAATGTGTAATGCTAATATTGTGCTATGGTAAAAATATAATATATTATTGATAATAATATTATAATATAATACAGTATAATACTAATTACACAATATAGTATATTATAGGGTTCCCTGGTAGCGCAACAGGTTAAGCTGCTGAACTTGCTGACCAAAAGGTTGGCAGTCATATCTGAGGAGCGGGATGAGCTCCCACTGTTAGCCCAAACTTCTGCCAACCTCACAGTTCAAAAACATGCACATGTGAGTAGATCAATAGGTACCACTTCTGTGGGAAAGTAACAGTGCTCCATGCAGTCATGCTAGCCACATGACCTTAGAGGTGTCTACGGACAACACCGGCTCTTCGATTTAGAAATGGAGATGAGCACCAGCCCCCAGAGGCAGGCACGACTAGACCTAATGTTAGGGAAAACCTTTACCTTTACCTTACAATATAGTAATCCATAATACTGAGATTGTGCTATGCTAATATAATATAATATACTAGAAATGTAGATGAGCACCCCCCCCCCCCCAGAGTCAGACATGACTAGACTTAGTGTCAAGGATAAACCTTTATCTTGAATATACATATAATACTGATAATAATATTACAATATAATACAATATAATGCTGATAATACAATATAATATATTATAATAATATGGTAATATAGTAAAACTAATATATCAAATATAATGACTACTGATAATATATAGTAATATATTGTGATCTACTGTCTTATTATTTATTTATTTATTTATTGTGTCAGGGGCAACCAGACAATTGTATTACATTTCTAACAGAACAAAACAAACAAACAGACAAAACACAAAATTTGTCTTATTATTATATATTTGTGTATTTTAAGTTGTAATGTTTTTGATTGTGAGCCACTTTGAGTCTCTGTATGGGGAAATAAAGCAGGATATACATAAATAAATTAATCCAATTTTAAGCCTGACAACCTTAGACTCCATATTTTCCCGTCTATCAACTATAGCTTGCAGTCCTCCTGGGGAGAGAAAAAGCAGGGTCATCATCATCATCATCATCATAGTTCAATTGTGCTTTTCCTCTTGGGAGGGGACTCCGTTTGCCCCCTCTCATTCTCAGGTCTTCTCACCTGCCGTATGAATGAACAAGACTTTATTTCTATCCCGCCCTATCTCTCCCCAGTGGGGACTCAGGGCAGCTTACAACATATAAAGAGGCAAACGTTCAGTGCCATATAAAGATATAAAATAACACAGACTAAAAGATTAAACCCAATTTACACTGACACTAGCGACAAAGAAAACAATCACACAATTGAACACAGACCTACAAATTCACGTTATAGCAATTTCATATTGAAGAGATTTTTAAAATTTGGAGTTTAAAAGATTCAATTAAAAGAATTTAAATTCAAAATCCATATTCCACCTCTTCGTGCTCCTCCTTTCCAGCCATCCAGGTGACAAAGCCCTTCCCAGGCACACTTACTTGCAAGTGACTTGACTTCCAATCATTCTCTTTCTCTCCCTGCAACGGTCCCCTTTCTCGGGGATATGCTCCCCGTCAACATTCTCCCTCAGCCAAGTGACAGTCCTTGAACACTGTCTTCCCAAACACACATGTTAGATACAGGCCGCTCCCGAATTATAAACGCCAGACCTACAAGTGACTCATAGTTAAGAATGAGGCTGAGACCAAAGGAAGTCAGAGGACTCTCCCTCTTGGAAAGAAAGGAAATCCAACCATTAAA
Organism: Anolis sagrei; assembly: GCF_037176765.1. Classification (NCBI taxonomy): domain Eukaryota; kingdom Metazoa; phylum Chordata; class Lepidosauria; order Squamata; family Anolidae; genus Anolis; species Anolis sagrei. The sequence goes on along the minus strand of NC_090035.1, from coordinate 14,030,574 downwards.
GAGTTATTATCATCATAGGGAAAAGGGATCTCCACTGAAGCTTTCTCCCCACAAGCCACATTTTTTCCAAATCCAGTCAAACCTATAAGAGCCTCTCTTGTTTGTAACTTGGGAGTGGCCTGTATATGTATGTCTTCAGTCCAGGTAATATGGAGTGTCAGGTCCTCCTGAGAACTCACAGATAGAAGAGGTCCCAAACATTTTGAATCTTTTTGCTTTATTATATAGAAGAGGGAGTGTTAGCAAGGCAAGCAGCCCCACCTTTTCTGCACCAAAGGAACCCCCTCCAGTTTCCACTGAGGGCAAACCTGTAACTATAGTTATTCCAGGTTTGGCCTGCATTCTCTGAAATGCTTGGGACCAGAAGCAGTTTGAGTTTGTTTTTGGACAGCCAGCAGTGGTCTATATGTTCAGAGTGAGATACATTGAAGGTGGGATCCATGTCTCAACTATATTCGTTTCTGTTTTATAGACACATGGCCTGAAGGATAATAATAATAATAATAATAATAATAATAATAATAATAATAATACATTTTAACCATTTCTCCTAATAGTTCAAAGTGGGGTACAACAGTGTAAAAACATATGAACATACAATACATAGGTAAAAAGCCACCATTATAAAGACTTACACCAAACACAGGGTGCAAAATTGACCTAAGGCGGTAATAGAATGCACATTTGAAACTCCTAATTCAGAGTTTTCACCATTTCAAAAACTATTTTGCGCTTGAAACAAAGTTCGACACCACGAGGCAAAGATGCCACTCTATCTCTGTGAATCATTTTGAGTTTTGGAGTATTTCAGATTTTGGATAAGGGATACACAGCCGGTTTATTATTATAGTTGTTGCTGTTGTTGTTATGCATCTGCTACAACTTTATGCAAAGACATGCCTTATCAGTCTGTATCAATGTAGCAAAAATGGACTCATGTAGCACCTTTGTAATCTAATTGTAAAAAACAGATACTTAGTTTACGCTTTTGTGAGTTGCAGTCTTCCAACGGTATCTCAGAAGTCCTGTGTAAAACTATTCTCTAAAACACCTTCCCCCCTTCCCCCTTAGTCTCAAAGGTGCTCTGGGATTCCTTTGCCTCTTTAAATATTGACATATATATATCATGGAGAGGAATGGACCAGGAAGTGGTGTAGCGTGTGGTGTGTGTGTATTTGTTCTGCCACGTCATGTTCAACATGTTGCTTGCTTTGAATGTACAGAAAGCAGGAGGAGGGCATTTCCTGTGGGAGAAGAAGGCCCACGTTATTTGTGCAAAAAATAGAAACCTGTCTTTTCTCAGGTGCTGCGTTTCTTTCGTTGCTTGCCACCATGAAGTGTGCTTTTTGCGGGAAAAGGCTGTATTATTATTGTTATTATTATTACTATTATTATTATACTCTGCTTTTTCTCTCCACAAAGGAGACCCAAAGCAGCTTAAACAGGTATAAACTGCAGAGTGACTTTCTTAAATGTTTTTAGGCAGCCCATATTCCAGTTGAATAGAATCCCTGGGAAAGCCTTCCTCTGCTTTTAGGTGCAAGAAAGGGAAATTGTATTGTATTAGAAGAATAATAGAATAATAGAGTTGGACATGATCACATGGGCCATGTAGTCCAACACCCTGCCAGGCAGGAAAAGCACAACCAAAGCCCCCCCCCCCCCCCAAAAAAGCAGATGGCCATCCAACCTCTGTTTAGAAGCCTCCTGTCCCATATTTAAACATGGTGATCATGTCCCTTCTCAGCCTTCTCTTCTGCAGGTGAAACAGACCCAGCTCTTTAGGCCGCTTCTCATACTTGTCAAATTTGTAACCTTCCAGGTGTTTAGGATTCCATCTCCCAAAATTCCTGGCCATTGAACAAGCTGGAAATTGGGATTTCTGGGAGTCAGAGGGCCACATGTTTGAACCTTTTGTCGCGTTGAATTGAGGGTGTCCTGACGACTGCATCTCTTTCCCCCAGCCGTGCCAAAGACGTGACCTTGCCTGCCAGGCCCCCAGTCAGCTTCTTTGCTCTGACATCTCCAGTCCACGACCTTTTCCTCGGGCAACTGGACCGCGCAGAGGACATCCGGCGGGACTCGGATGTCAGTCTGTTCTACTTCTACGCCCCGTGGTGTGGGCAGTCTGTCACCGTCCGGGAGGAGATCGAGAAGGTGGCTGGTATCTTGGCGGACCAGGTATAAACCTCATAAAGAAGCAGCGGTCATCTGTTGGGTGTTTGCCTTCCAGGAGATCCTGCAATAAAGACCTCTCCTAGTCCAAAAGTGGCTTGAACCAGGCTCAAAATGTGACAAAATTACCCCCCTCACATCCTCTGGAGGGTATTGCTTTTTTACAAATGACTCATAATTAAGAACAGGGCTGAGACAACAGGAATTGAGTGTAAGCTTCCCTGATGGTGCCTTCCTGCCTAGCGGAAAGAAGGGGGTTTGACTGGATGACCTTTGGGGGTGCCAAATCTATGCTATTATATCTATCTCATACGTGTGTGTGTACAGGCAGTCCTGGAGTTATAAATACCCAACTTGCAAATGGTTCCTAGTTAAGAACAGGACTGAGACAACAGGAAATGAGAGGAATCTACCTCTCAGAAGGAAGGAAAATCCACTCCTAAAAGAGTTATTATCATGGGAAAAGGGGTCTCAGCTAAAGCATTATCTCCAGTCCTTGTTTCCACAACAAGCCACATTTTGAGAATCCAATTATCAAAGGGACAGAAAGTGAGGTGAAACCTTCTCTACAGGGGAACAGACAGCAAAGGAAACATCACAGGGGTGTAAACCCTTCCCTATGTGATCCAAAGGCATGCATACATGCATATATATGGAATTACACTTTAGAAATGCTACTGTTTCTACTTACAAATAACTTCAGCTTCAAAGCAAACCTACAGAACCTGTCTTGTTTGTAACTTGGGGGTTGCCTATATATAAATAAAGCTTTCTTTTCCTGTTAATGGGTGGTGAAAGTAGTGTGCTCCTTGCAGTAGATGGCACCTTAGACATGAAGAAATATTCTACCGTTGGAAGGGAGCAATGTTTTAAATTTTTGTGGAGGCTGTGAAAAAATGACCCCTTCAAGTTGTCTGATTTCATGACTACAGACTCCTGCCTTTGTCTTGGGAGGCCTTTAAGCAGAGGCCAAATGTCAGAGATGCTTTGAATGTATTTTTCTTGCATGGAAGAAGTTGGGTTGGACTGGATGGCCCTTGAGGGTCTCTTCCAATTCTGTTATAATTCTTCTTATTGTTAATAATCAGAGACTGGATGGCCATCTGTTGGGGGTTCTTTGATCATGTTTTTCCTGCCGGACAGAAGAGATTAGACTGAATGGCCCTTGAGGTCTCTTCCAACTGTAGGGTTCTGGGGTTCTGTGGTTCTATTTTGTTGATGACTGGGCCAAGAAGCACAAAATCTTCCAAAAGCTTAGAGTTATGTCGACCTTTTTTAGTCATGATTTCTGTTTTATTTTTGCTTATCCCTGACTCAGTGTTTGGTCAAGTCCCACCTGCTGCTCCCAATATACATGCTTCTTCTTCTGTCCCTTGGGAAAAAATACAAGAGTTGAGAAGGGCTCCCCAAGGGCTGCCGTTCTCTTTTTCAGCTGCGTCCTTCTTCACATAACTCAGGGAAGCCATTCCTGGATAATCCCAAGACTTTGGGATTCATGGGTATCTTTGCTTGCAGGTCCTATTTGTGGCCATCAACTGCTGGTGGAACCAAGGCAAATGTCGGAAGCAGAAGCAGTTCTTTTACTTTCCAGTTATATATTTATATCATCGAAGGTAAGTCTTTGACTGACTTCTTTATTATCCTTCGAGGTAGGAAAGGAAAAATTTGCTCTTTGGGAGGCAGTATAGGCTATCACTTTTTAATCACATTCAGTGTTTATGAATAAGCAGAGGTTGGATGGACATCTGTCAGGAAAGTTTTGATTGTGCTTGTCTTGCATGGTAGATGGGGGTTGGACTGGATAGCCTTTGGTGGTATCTTCCAATTCTTCTTTTTCTGTTGTTGTTGCTATATTTTATCTCAGGTGTTTTAATATGTGTACTCTATGTTTTAATATATAATTGAATGTATATAAACAATATATAATCATGCGGCAGCTAAAAAAGCCAGTGGGATTTTGGTCTGTAAAAATAGAAGCATTGTGTCTAGTTCCAGGGAAGTCATGCTTCCCCTCTGTTCTGCCGTGGTCAGACCACACCTGGAATACTTTGTCCAATTCTGGGCACCACAATTGAAGAGAGATATTGACAAGGTGGAATATGTCCAGAGAAGGGCAACTAAAATGATCAAGGGTCTAGAGAACAAGCCCTATGAGGAGTGGCTTAAAGAACTGGGTATGTTTAGCCTGCAGAAGAGAAAGCTGAGAGGAGCCATGATGAGGGCCATAGATGAAGATGTAAGGGGAAGTTATAGGGAGGAGGGAGCAAGCTTGTTTTCTGCTGCTCTGGAGACTAGGATGCAAAGGAACAATGGCTTCAAACTATAAAAAAGGAGATTCCACCTACAGATGAGGAAGAACTTCCTAACTGTGAGAGCCATTCAGCAGTGGAACTCTCTGCCCTGGAGTGTGGTGGAGGCTCCTTCTTTGGAGGCATTTAAACAGAGGCTGGATGGCCATCTGTCAAGGGTGCTTTGAATGTGATTTTCCTGATTCTATGTTTTTGTGGTTGCATTTTAACTGTGTTTTAATATGTGCTTTTATTGATGTATTTGACTGTGTTGTGCTCTGTCTCAAACTGAAAGGAGAGGAGGGTAATATATTATTATTATTATTATTATTATTATTATTATTATAAAAAATTAAAATCCTTCCTCTTCTAGGTTCTTGTGGGTTTTTTCGGGCTATAGAGCCATGTTCTAGAGGCATTTCTCCTGACGTTTCGCCTGCATCTATGGCAAGCATCCTCAGAGGTGTGAGGTCTGACCTCACACCTCTGAGGATGCTTGCCATAGATGCAGGCGAAACGTCAGGAGAAATGCCTCTAGAACATGGCTCTATAGCCCGAAAAAACCCACAAGAACTTAGTGATTCCAGCCATGAAAGCCTTCGACAATACATCCTTCCTCTTCCTTTCTCATTTTCCTACTTTTTTCTTTAAAGATATTCTGATTTAATATAGTTTTTTTCACCAACTTTCTCTGTAAATAACACAAGGAAAATGCACAATAAAAATATAATTAAAATATTATTATTATTATTATTGCTATTATTGGCAACATGCAAATCTTGGGGATCTGAAAAGGCCTGTCTTGACAGATTATCATTATTTTTATAGTTTGTTTGTACCTTTCAAACAAATATAGACAAAAAATTGCAGATGTATAAACATTCAAAGTACATGTATAGCTCCATTAACGAAGTCAGATGTTAACAGACATATCATTTTATATTAGATGCTGGAATAACATGAAAAGAACAGGGAAAGATTGTCTCTATCACCCACACAAAGAGCAGGCCAATGTGTTTAATTAAACTTCTGAATCAAAATGAGCAATATGCCCATGTGATATGAAACACTCAGGTCAAGGGAGCTGTTTACAAGTAAACAAACATTTGGAACCTTCTTAAGACTACTTGAAAACTTCTATCTAAATGTATGCAGCAATTATTTTTCCTTTTCTTTCATCACTTTCCACTTTTTGTTTGATTTCTATTGTATTTGGCCAAATGTACAGATCTGTTATTGTTGTCGTCGCAATCATCCCCATTAAATTAGTTGCACATTTAAAGGTTGATGGGAAGAAAGGGATTTCTTTGCATTGGCATCTGAGCAGTGTGAAGTATTTTGTGCTCTTGAGCAGCCACCAGCTTTGCAAAGTACTTGCTGTCAGTGGATATGGAAACTGTATGAATATTAGTCTTGGTGTGGATCCTATTTCTATACACACACCGGGTTTAGAACCCCGTGTTCACTTTCAAACTTTTCCCATTTTATGTTTCTTTCTTTAACATTAGCTTTGGGCCCATTGAGTACAAAGGCCCAATGAACGCTGTTTACATTGAAAAATTTGTTCGCCGTGTGATGACGCCCCTGCATTATATTTCATCTCGATCAAAACTGCAGCGATTCCTGTCCCATTATGAAGTAAGTTGCCTCCACTTTCTGGCCTCACTATTCATGACTCCTAGAACGCAAATTCAGGATTTACGTTTCCGTCTTGTGTGATAGTACTTCTTTTTACTGAACTATATTTTACTCATTGTATATGTATTCCATAGAAATACATTTTAATATACATATTTTGAGGAGCATTTTTAACTATGTTGTGTCCTGCTGTGAGCCAAGAGGAGAAGTGGGTTAGAAATAATAATAATAATAATAATAATAATAATAATAATAACAACAACAATAACAATAATGTAACAGTGTAGGAAAAGACATCCTGTGTCTACTGCATTTTAAGCGTTGTTTAAACTTTTCAAAAGGGTACCCACAAATGCTAAATAATCCCTGATGATTCCCATTGGAATTTTCTTTTTTTCCAGAAGGAAGGGGAAAAGGTTAAAAAGTTAATAGCCTTTTAAAAACTACCAACAGCGAACCTATTTAAGGGAAGAACCAATCATGATGGAAAGCACAGGGTTTTGTGTTCACAGAGCAATGGCTTCCATTTTCCAATGCTTCAGATTCACAAAATCAAAACATAGCCAGGAAGATCAACTGCGATTGCGGGAACCATTTCATAGGAATATGTTTCAATATACATATTTTACAGAGTGTTTTATGACTATGTGTTTTTAACTTTGCTGTGCACTGCCTTGAGTCACAAGGAGAGACGAGTAAGAAATAAAATAATAATAATAATAATAATAATAATAATAATTATTATTATTATTATTATTATTACCTTTGTGAAATACCTATAACTATCATCTCTGCCACACTCATTTTGAAATGAGAGGCTGGTTCATGGTTTTCCTGAGCTTGTTTGCTATCCAGTAAACTTCTAATAAAGGTCTTTCCCTTCCAAAAATAAATTCTAGTCCAGAATTGAGCCAGAAATACTCACACTGTCAAAGAAATATTAATGGGTTGATAAAGTCATTTTTGATAAAGTGATTCAAACTGTATCAGTGTGCAAGATAGTGGTTTTGCAAGAAGAGATAGCGGTTTTGATATCTCTGCAGTCAAGTGATGTGCATGTGTTGCAGCTGATAGGTTTGGAATTCCTTTTCTTGATGTAAGACAGGATGAAAAACGGCTCTCTGAAGATAGTGCTTATTTGGTTTCAGAGACAGTTAACTTAAATTGCACTCAGTTCACTCAGCAGAGCTGCTGAACTTTCTGACCAAAAGGTCGGTGGTTCAAATCTGGGGAGTGAAGTGAGCTCCCACTCTTAGCCCCACCTTCTGTCAACCTAGCAGTTTGAAAACATTCAAATGTGAGTAGATCAATAGGTACTGCTTCAGTGGGAAGGTAAAGCTCTCCATGCAGTCATGCCAGTCACATGACCTAGGAGGTGTCTATGGACAATGCTGGCTCTTCAGCTTATAAATGGAGATGAGTACCAACCCCCAGAGTCGGACACAACTAGACTTAATGTAAAGGGGAAACTTTTACCTTTATTAACTCAGCAGAGTAGAGAAAAGAAGGCAGAACCTTGCCCTTCCCAGGCAAACTGTGGAAGCATCTCCTAACTCCTCATCTTTCCTTATGAATAATTTTAGCCGTCATGACCTGGCTACACAGCTCCTGCTTTTTCATCTCTTTTGGAGAGCCTGCAATGAAGGAGAACACCTTGGAGCAATATTTTGTTTCTGGAGCAGATCTCAACACTCTTTTGCTTTCTTTCATTTTCCTCTCTCCTTCTGACTCCCAGTACTTTACCCATAGATTTGGAAACATTTCCTGAGTAAGGTCTGCTTTCGTCCCAAAACCCAAGGGACAGTTTTCCAATTTGTCCTCATCTTCATTCCATAATAAAGTTGAAAGCCACAAGGGGGAGCCCGTGGGAAATAGTTGAATCTAGTATACAGCCTGTGGGAATCACAGGGAATAGAACTCACTACTGTTTCCTTTTTTACTCCTGTTTTATCAGGGGCACAGCAGCTAAATGGTGGAGGGTCCCTGCAAGAGACAGTTGAAAGAACCGGGTTTCTTTAGCCTGGAAAGGAGGAGATGGAGGGAGAACAGTCACGGGTCCTTAAGGTGTGTTTTGTTTGTGTCTTGGCAGCCAGGCGTCTTAGGATACTTCGAGTTCAACACCTCTCCCCAGCCCCCAGGTTACCTGACGTTCTTCACCTCAGCCTTGCATTCATTAAACAAAGGTGAGTGGAAGCATTTCCTTTGGGAAGGTGCAAGACCATTTGGGGCACTATCGTTCACTTGCAAATGGCAAAGGTTTTCATTTAGTTATACTAGCTTCGGTATCCGGCTATACCCGGGCTTGGTCTTTTGTTATGCTATTTATCTGACATAGTCTTAGTTTGGTTTTAAGTTTTGTAAATGCTCCCACTAGAAATGCATATGGTTCCCTGGATGTAGGATATACATGGGCCTTTAGGTTTTCATGAACTACATCTCCAATGCTCTTGTGTCCATTTACACCCCCACCCCCCAACTGCACCAGTAGTTTATGTCGGTCATGATGGGCCTGTGTGTCAGTGTTTAGAGTTGGTCATGTTGGGTAAGAGTGCCGAGTTTGGTCCGGAGCCATTGCCGCTGGGAGTCACAGGGCTGTTTGGATGATGAATCTGTCCTGGAAAATACAAGACAAACAGATAGATAGTAGAAATATATTTTAATTTATTATATAGAAAGATGATCACATGAGATAATTCCTTCTGAGTTTAATACAGAGAAGGATGTTGTAAAGACACTGAGCAAAATTTGTGACTTTTGTTAATAGAAATGAGAGGAGGTGTCAATTTCCTCACTGTGGCTATCTTTATGACCCCCTACCTGGAGTAAATGTGTAATGGGTTCAAGAATATTGCCTTGTGGAATTCTTTTGTGGGCAGGAATAGTTAGATGGGCCCAGCTTGGATCAGTTCCCTTTGTTTGCAGAGTCCCATTGGCCTTGGAGAGGGCCAGCCAGCTTCTCCTCCTCTTTTTTATGTCCTTGACCACCTGATTGTGTGAAGGTTTCATCATGGCTCCTTTACACACAATGGGCTAAATATATCCCGAGACTCTCAGTGTGGGCCCTGGCCCAAAATCTGCTGACAAAACTTCCTGCTTCATTTAGGTCTTTGCCAAAAGCCAGCAAGGCTCAAGAGCAGAACACGGATGTTTGGGATTGAGCGGGGAGAGTGGCAGTTTGCTGGGCAATTTCGGTGCCTGATTTGGAGAATGCAAAGGGGAGTACAGGCCCATCTATGCTCTCCTTCCACTGTTAAATATGAAGGTTCAAATTCTCGCTCATTTGCAGAAAGATCCAGACCTCTCTCTCTTAACCCGACCTACCTGGCAGAGCTCCTGTGAGGTTAATACAGGGCTTGCAACAGAAACTGTCTTTGGATGGAGGGAAATAGATCACAATGCAGGCTCCATATCTGTGGGGAAAAAGTGAAACTGCAGATAAAAGCAGGCCGTATTGCAGTGAGCGACTTCTGGTAGAAACATATATAGAACCGTCCTGGAGAACCTAGAAAAAGCCTAGAGAATACACTTCTTTAGCTTTTCTAGGTTCTCTCCAGTGAAACTCTGCAGTCATATTTTGGCGTAAGTATACCACAGAATTGCTCTAGATGGAGCACTGTTTTTTTCTCCCATCAGAAGCTCTTCAGCTGTGGGTCCTGACCCTAAACAGGGTCCTTTTCGTTCAGTGGTAGGATCCCCAAAATGGTCCATAGTGAAAACTTTTTGGATGTCATCTGATGGCTGTTTGTAGACATTTGCATGAATCTGTAGCACAGTGTTTACAGTGAACTCTATGGAAGATGCTATAGCAGTTCATCATAAAAAGGAAACGGGTCTGTTTAGGAAGCTTTTCAACTGGTGGGTTTTTTCCGGTAACAGTTTGGTTTCATGCCTGTTCCATCTACCTATGCCAGCGGTGCAGTGGGTTAAACCCCTGTGCCAGCAGGACTGATGACGGACAGGGTTAGGGTTAGGCTTCCTCTGTCAGCTCCAGCTCCTCATGCGGGGACATGAGAGAAGCCTCCCACAAGGATGATAAAACATCAAAACATTTGGGTGTCCCCTGGGCAATGTCCTTGCAGACAGCCAATTCTCTCACACCAGAAGCAACTTGCAGTTTCTCAAGTTGCTCCTGACATGACCAAAAAAAATTAAATGTAAATGTTTCTCAGGCCGAAAGGGATCACAAGTGGGAAAGGTTTAAGAAGCCTTGCTCTAGCAGATCTAGAAAATGACTAGCGTTTGGATGTAGGTAAATGAATTTGCAGGTACCGGTCCTAGAGATATGTTTCAAAGGGCAAGAAACAGAATTCAATACAGGCCTTTTTGCCGGTGAAAGGCAAAACATGCTGCTTACAAACCTTTTCTGCAGGCAACTCATGCTATTGGTCTGCAAAGTAGGCATCCCCCCCCCCCAACCAGAGGCTCTATTTTAGGCAATGAGGTGCTGGGAGGGCCAGGCCTCACAACAGTGGATGCCATGACGTGGGGAAGCATGCAGACAAGGAGAATGGTTCTCCAAAAAGGAGCCCTTGGTACCATTGTTTCCATGATCTGGTGGGAGCAAAAGCATCAATTCGCTTCCCATTATCCCTGTTGGACCTTTGCGGGTGGAAATTGGCTTCAATCTGTGTTGGAGCAAAGTGCAGAGAGAGAGCAGAGCCTTTTTAGGTGGCAGTAACAATCTTGCCAAGTTTTAAGCATTTAATATAGAATGAGTGGGGAGAGAGCTTTGGAGGATGCTGTGGCTCTGCTAAATAAAGGCTGCATTGACTCTTTTGCAGCCTGATGCAGGTTGTAGGGGTCAGCCTGATGCTGACCCCACCAAGACCTCGGCAGCTCCTCTCTTCCCAGCTATAAAGAATCATCTATAAGCCAAATAACTGTGTGGTAGAAGGTCCTTGGAAACAGTGTATAGGCCGTCCCTGAGTTACAAACATCCATTATTAAGAATGGGGTTGAGATAACAGGAAGTGAGAAAAGAAATCTGCCCCTCGGAAGGAAGGGAAATCCACTCCTAGATTAGTGGGGAAAGGGGTCTCTACTGAATCCTTGTTTCCAAATTTTTCAAAAACCAAAACATAAGGTGGAACCCTTTCCTATGCTATCCAAAGCTAAAATATAAATATATGTGGCTGGAGTTGCACTTTAAAAATGTACATGTTTTGACTTTTAAACAAATTCAACTACAGAACAAGCCTACAAAACTGATCTTGTTTGTAACTTGGAGACTGTCTGTGTATAACAGAGGAGGGTCTGCATTTGGGTGTGAGAGAGACAGGTAGGCTGTTGTAACTTCTGGCATTTCAGATATTGGAAAGAGGATTCTCGATGTGCGGAGAGCAACCTATACATATTTACTTGGTGTAACATGGGCGGGGATATTTGGAAGAGGTCATTGCCCTCCAAAGAATAGCTCTGTCCTCCAGTGGATGTTTTGCTTCTCAAAAATGGAGCAGTTCTGTGTCTGGCTTTCCAAATGTGAAATACTCCAGTCTGCCTTTCCCCACTTCCCCATTGGAAAAACAATGTTTGCGTTATAAAATAACCCCTGTAAGAGGCCCGGGTCATGAGTTCTCCCTCTGAGGCCTGACATGTGCATTTGGAGCATTTGGAGCAGAGGTCACTGGTGGTGCAACACGCTGTTTCCATGTTTGTGTATCTCCTGCCAAGAAGTGGCTTCATTGGAATTTGCTATTTATCCTGGACGGCTGCTGTTGCCATTTCTGCGGTCAAAGGAGAAAGTGCCAGGAAAGCTTTTGCCAAGGAGATCCTTGAATTGCCTGCATTGTAATTCTCCCCTTGTGTTCTTTTATGATTCCCAAAAGGCCAAACATTTATGTGTTTGTGTATTTGGGAGAGGGTTAAATCACCAACTTAAGAGAATCCTAGAGTTGGAAGAGACCCCAAGGGCCATCCAGTCCAACCCCCTGAATCTCTCTGTCTATCTATCTATCATCTATTTATCTATCTATCTATCTATCTATCTATCTATCTATCTCATAACATCCTACAGTTGGAGGAGATCTCAGCCCAAACAAACCCTTGCAGGAATACACAATTAAACCCCCTCTCAATAGATGGCCATCCAGAAAAGGAACAAGACTCCACCAGATTCCCAGGTACCAGCATGGTCCACTCTCTTGCCACCAGCTCTTCCTAATGTTTTGGTGGAATTTTTTTCCTGCCATTTGAACCCATGGCCCCATTGTATCCCGGTCTCCAGAGCTTCAGAAAACAAGCCTGACTCCTTCCTCTTCCATGGGATCTCCTTTCAAATACTGAAGCATGGCTGTTCTCCATCTGGGCTCTTGTGCTTCAGGTGTGCACTGCTTCAACACGTGCTGTTCCTGTATCCACTCCATCCAAGAGAGTAAATACCAGCGTCTTTGGTTCCTCCTTTTGGGCCAAAATCCCTCCTCCAGTTGCTTCATCAATTATGGAGCATGGAACCTGAGATGTCTGTTTGCAAAGCCAAAGCCTCTTCCTCTTGGCCAGCGAAGTCACTGCATCAGCAAAGATAGGAAGGGGATGGGGTGCAGCAGGGAGAGGCTGTTCCTACTTAGGATTTGGCATTCTTTGGACTTCCAGGAGCCCCATTTTGAAAGAACGCAGAAGGCAGGAAGGAAGTCATTTGAGGAAGGCAGAGGATGTGTGTGCACTGCTTGGATCAGAATGAGATCACAAAATCCTAGAATTGGAAGAGACCCAAAAAGGGCCATCCAGTCCAACCCCATTTTGCCAGACAGGAAGGCACCATCAAAGCACCCTCCCCCCCTCCACAGATGGCCATACAGCCTCTGCTTCAAACCCCCAGAGAAGGAGGAATATTAGAGAAACATAGATACGCACATAAACATCCCGATACATGTTTTTGTTCAGGAGGAGAATGAACACAGTACATTAGCCTCCAACTTCTGCTAGTGCTGCGCTTAGGCAAAAAAAAAGATAGTCCTTATTGATCCTAAGGTAGAAGTGAGATGCACAGATACAGGACAGGCAGTCTCTTCCAACTCTAAAAGGAGCAGAAATGTCCCAGACCCTTGGGGCTGTGCATTTTTTTCCAGAGAAGAAAGAGGCCTGCAACCAATGGGACACAGGGCTGGAAAGATGGGGAAAGCAGCTGTTCAAAAGGCAGAGCTGGCTGGAAGCTCCCTCTTCCTCCTCCTCCTCCTCCTCCTCCTCCTCCTCCTCCTCCTCCTCCTCCTCCTCCTCCTCCTCCTTTGCAGCTCCAGAATGACCTGGATTTATATGCATGGATAAAGGCATTTGAAGGAAAGCCCTTCTTCAAGAGAGAGGCTTGGGAGAAATCACCTGCATCGTGGCTGCATCTGCAGCAAAGCAGTACCATTTACGTAATGTTCAGAAACCTTCGGGTGCTTCTGTGGCTCTCTTTTCCTTCCGGCTCTTGTGGAACAATCATCGACTGTCAACGGCGTCTCTTGGCTGTTGTTCCGTCCTGGCCTTTCCTTTTGCAAATCTGGGCTCCTTGCCATGTTTTTGCTCACGGAAAGAGAGGCAGAAGGGAAGGACCAGGGCAGAAGGTTCTCTTTTTTTGCAGTCCAAAAATCAGGGACTTTCCCCTCTGTGCTGGCGGAGGACAACAGCAGACATCCCTTTCTATCTCCTGAACCATACATCTCCATTCTCCCATGCCTGACAGAATGGACCACAAACATCTCCTTGTTCCTTAATGAGTCTCCTTCCATAGGCTGGCAAAAGGTTAAGCTGTCACTTTTCATTAGATTTCATTTGAACGGTGTCTTGCTTTTCGAGGAAAGGCTGGCACGAAAGAGAGAACTGTTTTCACTCCCTTTGCCATTATTCAGCATTATGTGCCCCCTAGGTTTGGGTTGGTTTGGTTTTCATGTGGGATATTTTTGTGGCAGATGTTAGTGTTTTGACATTTGCTGCTTTTGCATTTTGCAGAATCATCTTTTTTTTTCAGGTTTTGCTTTCACAATTTTGTGATGAAGAGTCGAAAGAGCCCTTTTGCGCACAAACACACCCAAGATGCTCAGGGATCCTGGGATCACTATCAAGTATAGAAAGAAAAGAGATTAGTTTTCTATTATTGTTATTTTTTTATTTACTTACTTATTGTGTCAGAAGCGAACCAGGGATGCAGTTGTAATATGCAACCAAACAAACAAACCAATGGACCTTTTCAGGAGCAACTATGACAATAATCTATTGTTCCTGTTATGTTTATTAATACCCAACTTTCTCTCTCTACAAACAAGTCTATCTGGAGACTGACGTTTTCCTCTAGGTCACTATAGGTCAGAAATGACTTGGAGGCACACAGCAACAGAGGCAATAATATCTGCTTGTATTTCCTGCATGTCATTGTCTCTGTGTTTATGTTTTTATGGGTTTATTTCCCAGAGTCCCACTTTGAGCAGCTTCTGGCAAAAAGATCCTGTGTCCCAAAGGTCCCTGGGGCTGTTTGCTTCCCTTAAGGTTTCCTCTGATGTCTCCTTCCAGATCACCTTGGACCCATCCATTTTGGGGTGATTACGGATAAGCAGGTTGCAAAGGAGATCCCACTGACCATCTCTGGCAGCATCTATTTGCCCCGCCGCCTCAATACATCCCTTGTGAGTAGCTACGCTTTGCGTTTGGACCCTTTTCGATCTGTATTCAGCCATCTCTATTGGAGCAGTAGATTGATCAGTGCTGAAGTGCAAGAAATGCAAAGAAGGAGAAGGCAGGGCTTCAGGGTCCAAAGTGGGTCCTCCTGAAGTGACTTCAGTGGCAGGCTTCCCCTTGTCTTTGAAATTAAACATAAAGCCTTCCCACTCTTGAGTTGCTGGCCAGGCATTGCAGAGCTCAGGACAATGATCCATCCCTGAAGGGAAAAGAGAGAACAGCTAATAAAGGAAACGAACCTTCTTATGTAATGGTTGCCAAAGGTCGGCTTTGTGTTATGATTGCAGAGGAGGCCGCCAGAGCTGTTTCCCCATCTTTTGCTGGATAATTTCAGCAGCCCAGATAGCAGTTGCACTTGCTACTAAGCATTAGGTGTTATTTTGTGTATTTCTAGTCTTTGCTTAGGAACAATACCTTGGTCAAACTCAAGTGAAGCCCCTCTGAAAGGTAGAACCCCTGGTCTGTTTCCAAATAAATGCAAGAAAAGAGGGAGGGAAGAAGAAGGGAAAGGGAGGGGAAGGAAAGGAAAGGAAAGGAAGGAAGGGGAAAGAAAGAAAGAAAGAAAGAAAGAAAGATTATTTGAAACAGATCCTTGTTGACGAAGTGATCCATCTTGCCTGGAGTAAATTGCTGAGCCTTTCCTTATGACCACCGTCTCATCCCAAACCTTCACCTGATGGTCAAGCAACAAAGGAACCTTGAAGCCCCTGCCTCTGGGGTGCCAGTCACAAACACTCCTAATAGAAAACCAAACTCTTTTGTTTGCATGTGCAATGGCTACATAAAGCATGCCCCTTTCCTCCTTTCCTCAGCTCTTCCCGCATGAAGCCATGAACTACACAGCTGAAAATGTGTGGAAGTGGGCCCTGGAGAACGGGGAAGCCTTGGTCCGCTGGCTGAGGCCCCACGGAGGGAAGAGCCTCCTGTTGAGCAATGAGCTAAAGAAGGGGCCGGCCCTCTTCCTCTTCCTCCCCTTCGACCCTTTGGCTGAACACCAGCCCCTCGTGGAAGAGGTGAGCTGCTGGGATCATCCCTTGATAATTATCGGGTCATTTATATGTGGCTTTTCCCAGAATTGGGACTCAGTTCAAACACAATGCAACTAAAAACATACAAAAAAGAATACAGTAGAGTCTCTCTTATCCAACATAAACGGGCCGGCAGAACTTTGGATAAGCAAAAATATTGGATAATAAGGAGGGATTAAGGAATAGCCTAGTAAATGTCAAATTATGTTATGATTTTACAAATTAAGCACCAAAACATCCTGTTTTACAACAAATCAACAGAAGTGTAATGTTATGTAGTAATTATTGTATTTACGAATTTAGCACCAAAACATTGCAATATATTGAAACAGCTGTGGATCCGGGCGGGAGGCAGACAGAATGTTGGATGAGCGAAGGTTGGATAAGTGAAACTCTACTGTATCTGTGATTCTACATTAAACAGGGTGATCCCTGTTCCTCTTTAGGGGCGAAAACTGCAAAACAAAAACAAAAAAGGCTGTGTCTTTTTAATTTCCCAATTTTCTTTTGGGAGAAAATTAAATTTGCAGAGGGTAGGCCTTTGTGGCCATACAGGCCCATTTCGAACTTTTACTTGTCCTTGAAGTTGGCTCAGTATACTCAATAATGCTGTCTTGGGCAAGCTACTTCGCAGGGCTGTTGTGAAAGTGGAAAAGGACCATGTTCCTTGCCTTGAACTCTTTTATAATTCTAATTCGAATAATACAGTGGGTTGTTATAGGTTTTTCGGGCTGTATAGCCATATTCTAGAAGCATTCTCTCCTGATGTTTCGCCTGCATCACTGACAAGCATCCTCAGAGGTTGTGAGGATGAGTGCCACAGATGCAGGTGAAACGTCAGGAGAGAATGCTTCTAGAACATGGCCATACAACATGAAAAACCTACAACAACCCAATGATTCCAGCCATGAAATCCTTTGACAATATATCAAATAATACATTTTGAAAAATGTTCTGTTCCTGGTTTGAGAGTTTTATTTCCTTTTTAATTGTCTGCAGTACTTACTTTGAAAGTAATTGTTCTACTCCTGCAACTTAGGTTGAATTGGTTGAGACTCGATGAGATATTCATTGAAAAAATAGAGCAGGATGTCCCTTTCACAAAACACAAAGATTTTGCAGTTTGATCAACTTTCCCATGTTTTATGATAGAACCAATTAGGAAATTACATTTATAACCCAGGAACAAAATCGTGCTACACACTGTAATGAGTGGCCTTTGCACATATCCAGGGATCCTATGCAGCTTTAAGCAAAAGAGACAATATTTACTCATTGCAGGCAAGGGGCCGCCGACAAGCCAAGCAGAGGGAGAGAGATGTACCTTTTGCCCATCAACACCATTTTCACAGGGCTCCTTGTGACACTTTTCCTGTGTTTGCAACCATTTGGGGAGCAGGGGATATCACACATCCCTTGCCAAACAGGGCCCTTTCTGATAAAACGTCCCTCCTGATATCATTCTTCTTTGAAGGGAATGGAGGGAGGGCGCCCTTTGGCTGGGAACAGACTGGACGGCTCCCTTTCTGTTCTCAGGGGCTGCTTATGTAACTTGTTTACAGAATGGAGCCTCTGCTACACAGCCAGGAGGAGTCCTTTGTCCTTTTGTTTTTGCCCTTTCCCTTCTGACTTGGGCCTGGCGAATGGTCTCTCTGCCAGCACTGCTTAGAAGGGTCCTTTGCAACAGATGGGGATGGAAAGCCAGTCATTGCAAAGAGCAAGAATTGAGGCATTGAATGAGACCCCAAGGACTACCTGATCCAACCCTTCCCTGCCATAAAGGAAGAGAAAACACTCCTGATAGATGGCTATCTGGCCTATGCTTAATAACCTACATGAAGGAGATTCAATTGGACTCTGAACAGCTCTTAAAACTGCTGAATAGCTCTTACTCTCAAGATGTTCTTCATAACTTTTAGGTAGAATCTCTTTTCTTGCTGTTTGAATCCATAGCTCCATTGTGTCCCAATCCCTGGAGAGGCTGAAAACAAGTCGCCCCCCCCCCCCCCCCATCATGGCATC
Organism: Anolis sagrei; assembly: GCF_037176765.1. Lineage (NCBI taxonomy): Eukaryota > Metazoa > Chordata > Lepidosauria > Squamata > Anolidae > Anolis > Anolis sagrei. The sequence continues at coordinate 14,012,774 of NC_090035.1, read as the reverse complement.
CTTTCAAATGTTTAAACACGGCTGTTGTGTCCCTTCTCTCTACCTCCTTTTTTGCAAGCTAAACATCCCCAGCTCCCTAAACCATTCCTCATATAGAGCTTTGCTTCCAAGCCTTTGACTATTTCGGTGGCCCTTCCCTAAATGCCTTCCATCTTGTCCATCTCTTCTTTTAATTGCTTTGTTCAGAACTGGAAACGGTTATTATTCCAGGTGAAGAGGTCTGACCAAAGCAGAAGAGAGTGGGACTGTGACTTCCCTCAATCAAGACACTACCCTTCTATTGATGCAGCCTAGAATTGCATTGGCCTTTTTAGCTGCTGCATCGCACTGTTGGCTCATACTCAGCGTGTGGACTGCATTTCATTTTATCTTCCTTAAGTGTTGTCCCTTATATTTCTCCTTGGTGGAATTGATGTTCCATCTTGCCCATCTCTTTCTTTAATGGCTTTGCCCAGAACTGGCCCAGGGTTATTCCAGGTGAGGACTGACGAAAGCAGAAAAGAGTGGGACTAGGACTTCTAAACACTATATAGGTAGCCCTCAAGTTACTAAAAAAAAGGTTCTGTAGGTTTGTCTGTAAGTCGAACGGGATACATCTTTTAAGTGTAATTCCATATATATGCATGCAAGCTTTGAATAGCATAGGAAAGGGTGGACACTTCTGTGAAGAAGATTTCACCTCACTTTCTGACCCTATGACAGTTGGATTTTGGGAAATGTGGCTTGCTGTGGAAACGACGCTTGGAGATAAAGCTTCAGTGGAGACCCCTTTTCCCCATGATAGTAACTCTTCCAGGACTGGATTTCCCTTCCAAGGGGTAGATTTTTCGCTTTCTGTTGTCTCACCCTTGTTCTTAACTATGAGTTGTTTATAAGTCTGGTGTATGTAACTCTGGGACTGCCTGTACTCCTATTGCAGTACTCACTATCGATGCAGCTTGGAATCACATTGGCTTTTTTTCGCTGCTGCATCACACAGTTGACTCTGCCTGCTCAGACTCCTAGCTCCCTTTCCCAAGGACCATTTCCATTGCGGGTTCTCACCCTTCCCTTCCTCTCCTCCTAGGTTTCTGAACTGGCATTGGAGTACAACCGCTGCAACAAGAGCCACAGGACGGAGGAGGCTGGCCACTCCGATGGGGCTGGAGACTTAACAGCCGGGGGGCCCCTCCCTCACTCTGCGTCCAGGCCTCGCTGCTGCAACACGGTGGTCCTCCCGCCACGGTGGCACTCACTGTCCCGGGCCTCAGCCCACAACGTTTGCGAGCTGTGCGTCAACCAGAGTGATGGTCTGCATCCCAGCCCTTTGGCGACCTGCACCTTCTTCGAGATCGAGGCTGCCTTGGACTCCTTCTACCTCCAGGAGCAGGCCTTCCTCTTTCACACGGCCTCCCTCTGCAGCAACTTCCTCCATTCCTACGGCCCTTTCAGTTACTACTCCGCATGCTGCCGGACGGTGGGCTCTAGAGAGGCCTCCCAATGGCACTTGGGAGGAACCGCTCCCCATGGGACGCCGCCACAGGGAGACAGGGCCCATCCCTCTACGCCTCACATTGAGGACGGGAAGGCCCTCCTCCACGGAAAACCCCCTTTCTTCAGGCCAGGCTTCACCGGCCTCAGCTGCAGGACCAACAAGACACTCAACCTCTACTTGCTGGATGCCAACCTCTTCTGGGACTACGCTGAGCGCTTAGGTGGCTCGGTTCCCGCAAATGGCTTTGCTGCTATCGTGGACCTCAAGGAAGAGACCCACTATGTCCTGGATCAGGAACAGGTCCTGCAGCGGGCCAGCCTCGGTAGGTTAGATATTTTTACCTTAGCGCAGGCATGGGCGAACTTCAGCTCTCTGGGTGTTTTGAATTTCATCTCCCACAATTCCTAACAGCTGGTAGATAGATGGATAGATAAATAAATGAATGTGACAGGCAGATGGTAGATGGATTAATAGATACATATATGAGACAGGCAGATCATTGGTAGGTAGATAGATGGATGGATGGATGGGTGGGTGGATGGGTGGATGGATAAATATATAGATGAATGAGACAGGCAGATTGTAGATGGATAGATGAATCAGACAGGCAGATGGTGGATGGATGGATGGATGGATGGATGGATGGATGGATGGATGGATAGATAGATAGATAGATAGATAGATAGATAGATAGATAGATAGATAGATAGATAGATAGATAGATGAGAAAGGTGGATGATGGATGGATGGATGATTGAGACAGCCAGATGGTAGATAAATGGATGGATGGATGGATGGATGGATGGACAGATGGGACAGGCAGATGATGAACAGATGGATGGATAGATGACACTATGTAACAAAATTTGAAAAAAAAATCTGTTCCTGGTTTGAAAGTGTTATTTCCTGTTTAATTATGCGGTCCTTAGTTTGAAAGTAGTTATTATACTGCCACAAGCTATGTTGAATTGGTTGAAACTTGAGAGATTTGTTGAAAAACTAGAGCAAAATGTGCTGTAGGATGTCCCTTCCGCAAAAGCAAAGTTTTTGCAGTTTAATACACTTTACATGTTTTAATGACAGACTCAGTTAGGAAATGACATTTATAACGTTGGAACTAAAATCGTGTTACACAGCGTGATAGAATCCTAGAGTGGAAGAGACCCCAGTCCAACCCCTTTCTACCAACTCCCAAGGGACACCATCTAAGCCCTCCTGACAGATGGCCATCCAGTCAGTTTCAAAACTTCCAGAGAAGGAGGCTCCATCAGACTCCCAGGAGGCCGCAGGATCCACTGTTGGAACACTGTGGTGCCTGCTTCCCGTGTTTCCTCTTTTGCCACAATAACCTCCAAACCTTGGCTCTCCCTCCTAGAAACCTTTATTCAAAACTACAGCGTGGTGTACAGTCCCTTGCGGAGGCACCTGGTGGGCGAGAGGAGGACCAGACTCCCAAAGGCCCTGCACAGGATCCGGGAGATCACCTCCGGGACATTTCAGGAGACGGTGCTGAAGAGCCCCCAGGTAATACAGAGCAAAGCTTCCCTGGTCTTTGGGGGCTGGTATTTCTATGTTGTGCCTTCAAAGCCACGCTCACAGAAGGAGTAGATCAGAAATTCAGCCTTTTGTTATAAATGGAGATTGAGTGGAGCCATTGGCTAGTTTTAAGTTCCTGGATGCTGTTTTTAAAAGGAGGCCCAGACCTGTCATAGTGCTGCTTCGTTGGTGAAGAGGGCTCAGCAGAGATTGTTTTATTATCTGAGACTTTTAAGGAACCGATAACTGAATGAAAAACTGCTGGTAACTTTCTACTGCTGTGCTATGGAAAGTGTTCTAACCTATTACATCTGTGTACAGTTTGCATAGAGGCAGATAGGAAGGCGCTCCAGAGAATTATTGATTGCCCTCTCCTATTTGGAAGAATTTATAATTCCTGTCTTAAGAAAGCTCAAAATATTCTTAAGGATCCATCTCAGCCTGGATATTCTTTTTTTATTATTATTATCATCTGGCAGACAAGATAAAAACAAGGACAAATAGACCGAGAGTTAGCTTTTATCCTAGAGCTGTGATTATATTGAATCCTATGGTTTCACACTGATGTGGCATTAAGGGTTGTGCAATAGGGATTAGAATGTGGAAGAACGGGTGTTTTGTAACTCTACATATATAATGTAATTGGGGATGGCATTAAATTTCATTATACAATGTACAATGAAGTTATTCTATTCTATTCTATGCTATGCTATTCTATTCTATTCTATTCTATTCTATTCTATTCTATTCTATTCTATTCTATTCTATTCTATTCTATTCTATTCTATGGAATTCCATGTGCTCAAGCAGTGTTGTCCCTTACCACTGCTCCCTTTCCCCTCCAAATGGCCCAAATAAATGGATTCAGGCAGTCGTGAAAGAAACGTGCGGGGGAACCATATTGCCTCTGCAGCAAAGTCCATCCAAATCCTTAATTTGGATCCTTTCTTTGGTGATTGTCACACACCACTATTAAAGCGCTACTATTCTGCTTTAAATCCTATGGCAGCCTCCTGTGGGATTCTGGGAAACCTGTGAATTTTAACCTACATTTATGTCTTGTATATGTATTTTAATACTGTTGTGTTTTATTATCTGTTTTAATCCTGCCTCAAGCCAGAAGAAGTGGCAGGTAATAGAATTATTATTATGGTTGTTCAGGCAGGTAATACATTTATTATTGCTGTGAAGGCAAGTTATACATATATTAGTGTTGAGATAATACATTTATGATTGTTGTTTCTGAGGCAGGTAAATAATTTATTGTTGTTGAGGCAGGTAATGCATTTATTATAGTTTTTTTTAGGCATATAATAAATTTATTGTTGTTGAGACAGGTAATAAATGTATTATTATTGTTATTCAGCCAGGTAATACATTTATTATTGCTGTTGAGACGAATAGCAAATGTTGTTATGTAAGGTTATAAATGTATTGTTGTTGTTATGATTAATTCTGAGGTTTGAAGGTCAGTGAGGCCCAAGGCGTCTCTGGCTGGGCATTTCAAAGGCCCCTCCTTAAACTACAAATCCCAGGATTCTGCAGGAGGAAGCAGGATTCAGGGTGGGAGAGCAGAGCTTTAACAGTGTCACGTGATGATCTCCTTATTAATTAGACAAATCTAAAGGCACAAAAAACACTGTCCTGGCTCCCCAAATTAAACGCAAATGGTTAAATGGAGCATCCCTTTGGAGTGTCCTGGTCCTGCGGAGGAAGGGATGTGGTCCTGTTGAATGCCGCTTCTTGGCCTCTTTGTGGAAGTGACCGGGCTGCCCACTCCTTCCCTTTCCTGTCTATAATGTCTCTGCAGCCCTTCTTTGATGTGCCCCATAGAATCATAGAGTTGGAAGAGACTTCATGGGCCATCTAGTCCAACCCCCATTTCCCAGGCAGGAAAAGCACAATCAAAGAGCCCCTACCAGATTGCCATCCAGCCCCTTTTTAAAAGCCTCTAAGGAAAGAGCTTCCATCAGACTCCGAGGCAGAGAGTTCCACTGCTGAACAGCTCTTCTGACAGTCAGAAAGTTCTTCCTAATGTTCAGCTGGAAACATTTCCTGTCAATTAAACCCATTGCTCTGTTGAGTCTTAGTCTCCAGGGCAGCAGAAAACAAGGCCTGCTCCCTCTTCCTTATGACAGCCTGGCTCCTCTCATATCTCCTCTCAGCCTTCTCTTCTGAGGCAGAACAGATCCAGCTCTTTAAGCCACTCCTCAGAGGAATTCATGGTCTCCAGACCTTTGATCATTTTAGTTGCCCTCCTCTGAATACCTTCCAGCTTAGAGTCAATATCCTTCTTGAATTGTGGGCTCCGAATTGGACACAGCATTATTCCAGGGGAGAAGGTCTGACCAAAGCAGAAAAGAGGGGCACCATGACTTCCCTTGATTTGGACACCAGACTCCTTTGGATCCAGCTCAAAATCCCATTGGCTTTCGTAGCTACAGCATCACACTGTTGATTCATGTTCAACGTGTTGTCCACGAAGACTCCAAGATCCCTTTCCCATATAACTCTGTTGTGGAGCCAGGTGTCTCCACAACAATTATATGTATCTGTGCATTTCATTTTTTTCTGTCTAAGTGATATATCCTACACTTGTCCTTGTTGAAATTCATTTTGTTGCTTTTGGCCAATCAGCTCTCTATTCTGTTGAGGTCATGTTGAATTGTAGTCCTATCCTGTGGAGCATTAGTTCTCTCTCCCAATTTGGTTTCTCACCTGTCTTTTCTCTCCTTCCAGGATGTGGTGCTGCTGTATTACACCCCGTGGTGCGGCTTCTGCATGTCCCTCAACCACGTCTTCCTCCAACTGGCCCGAATCCTGCCTCCCCAGGACTTCCTGGTGGCCAGGTGAGAGATGGGGGGACAGATAGATGGAGGGATTGCAAAGTAAGCTTTCTCCCAGGATGGACTCTAAGGCAACTGACTAAAGTTAAAAATGAAATCAGTAACATTATTTTTTTTAAAGAAAACATGGTTAAAAAGAGTTAATGCTTACTTTTAACACTTGAGGCATTAGGAGAGGCGGGTAACATTTATTGTTATTACACTGCGTAATTTTTGTTCCTGGGTTATAAATGTCATTTCCTAATTGGTTCTATCATAAAAACGTGTTAAAAAGTTTATTAAACTGCAGAAACTTTGCTTTTGCGGAAGGGACATCCTGCAGCACATTTTGCTACAGTTTTTTAATGAATAGCTCATAGAGTCTCATTTCAACATAGTTTGTGGCAGCCACAAAACCTGCAGTTTCTCAAGTTGCTCCTGACATGGAAAAAAAAGCGACAATAACAAAGTTTCTGTAGGATAACAATTATTACCAAAGTAAGTACTGGACAATTAACCAGGAAATGACACTTTAAAACCAGGAATAGAATTTTTTTTTCAAATTTTGTTACATAGTGTTATTGTTGTTGCTGTTGTTGTTAATAATAATAATAACATTAATAATAATAATAATAATAATAATAATAATAATAATAGGTAGGACTTTGAGATATAAGTAATGTGTAGTAGTGTGCTGTGTTTGTTATCTATTGTTGTTGTTAATAATATTAATAATCATCATCATCATATAGGCCTTTAAGATTTAAACTATGTAAGTAGTGTGCTATTTTTGTTATTTATTGTTGTCAATCATAATAACGATGATGTTGATGAAGAAGTGGGCCTTTGAGATTTAAATTACGTACTGTAGTGTGCTGTGTTTGTTGGCTATTGCTGTTGATGATGGTGGTGATTATGATAATGATGGTGGTGGTGATAATAATATACGCATGAATTCAATCTCAGAGGCCTGCCTGGATAAAAAGGAGTTTTCTCCTGCTGATAAAGAGAGCAGAGAATATATTCAGTGTAATTGCTGAATTTTCTAGACTCTCTGGTGATATTTTGTATCCAAAGGGAGCCCTTCTCCTCAATTAGATTGCAAGAGGCAGGATGTGCCCTTTTGAGAAACCAACTCAACAGGGAGCCAAAGAGACTGAGGCTTTGAGAGAAGTGAGGAAGGGGGGGGGTTGCCTTCTTTTTGTAAACATTGGATTCCCAGAAATTGCTGTCATTTTTCCTTGAGGAGCGTTGTTCCTTTTTGTACAAAGAACAGGTTGCTTTGTGGTTGGGACATGGGAAAAGGGCTGTCCCCTGCTCTTCCCTGGCGGCTTTTGTGTCCATCTTTATTTCCTGATATCAGAGATAGAGCCCCTGGCATGAGCCGCTGAGTGCCGTCCCTTCTCTAAACATGGCTGCCCTTGTGCTTTGTTTCGCTCTCTTACACAGGGTTGACGTTTCCCGCAATGACTTGCCCTGGGAGTTCATGACCGACCACCTTCCCAATGTCTTGTTTTTCCCTCAAGGCAGGTAAGGTTTGCAGAGCAGAGGGTTCGGAGGGGCTCCTTGTTCCAATGCAGGTTCAATGGGCAGCCCCACAGGCGCTGCCAGAGTCTGGCTCACATCAGCCATTACTAGCAGAAAGGATGGCTAGGCGTCAAACAACATGTGCCCACGTTAATGGGAGGGACAACAGTCCCCCATCCTATTCCTGGTTGGAGGGCCCTTCTAAGAACTGTGCAAGGGCTGACACCCAGTCCCTCATCGCTTCGCAGCCCATACCCACAGCTGTGTTCTTCTCAAAATGGCCGTCTATCGCCATTTTTGAAAAGCACTTCAATAAAAACAAATGCTCAGAGTTGAAAGGGGGAGACTTGTGAGTGTTTTCAACCTTTTGGGGCGGGGGGGGGGGGGGGGGAAGGAGGGGAAGTTTGTGTCTCACATTTAAAAAATCATACCAATTTCTAGCTATGATGAAATGGAGGGACTTCAGGGGCCCAAACACTGCATGAAGGCAACGCTTACTTATGGAGGCAGCCTCTCAATAGAATAATGCCACAACTTTGCCGGAAAACAATGATTTCCCAACACAGACCATATTTACTCAAATATAATGCTCGCCTTTTTGGGCTCTCCAGAATTAGACTGCACACTAGATTCGTGTCGCACTGTCCTCTTAGCACTGAGCCAAAGCCAAAGGGGAAGCTGCTTCAGGATCTCCACCTGGAGCTCCTCTTTGAGGGACATCATCTCTTGTTAAATTGCATTGACTCAATGCTATGCCATCCTGGGATTTGTAGTTTGGTGAGGCATCAGCATCCTTTGATAGAGAAGGCTCAAGATGTTGCCAATAGCCCCCATGAACCAAGGCAATGAAAGTGGGTTCATTCTACAGCCTAGATGCACCTCAAGGTTTTCTTTTCTGTTGCTGAAAGCTTTGGTGTCCTAACACTTTTGTTTTTAAAGAAAGGATTCTAAGCAGGCAGCAACTGCAATGCACATCTTTTGGGGCCAAATCCCTTTTTGTGGCAGCAAATACTTGTTTTGGGTTTCAAGGGTTTTGAAAACTTAGATTCGATGGCGCATGAGACTCAAGTAACTTCAGTAGTATCTCAGGTGAGAGTTTGGAGGGTGTTCTCCCAGAAGGGGTTGGGGTCTACATTGTAGAATTAATGCAATTTGGCACCACCGTAACTGCTATGGCCCAATGTCATGGGATTTTGGGAGGTTTGGTTTGATGTCTTTGGTCTTCTCTGCCCAAAAGGGCTGGTGCCTCACCAAATTACAACTCCCAGGATCCCACAGCACTGAGCCATTGGCGGATCAAGGGGTGGCAAGCTGCATAAAATGTTAATGGAGAACCATGGGCTTAGCTCTCAGGGGTGGTGTGAACTGTGGGTGTCTCCTCCAAAAAGCTCTGGTCTAGATGATCCTTGGGGTCCCCTCCACAATAGGAAGCACTGCTGGGGCATTACGCCGATTGCAAGCAGAGGCAAGCGGGCCCGGCGCTCCCTGCATTCCTGCCTTCAAGTGCAAGCCAAAATGACATGTAATTTACTTCAAGTTGAATCCTAGCCAGCATTTTAGCCTAAGGATTTCAGATCCCAGGGTCAGGAAGGAAATGGCATGAATCTATATGGATATGTCTTTACCATGGCAAGATGCCCTCAGGTGAGCCTCACTTGCAACGCAGAGAGGATAGCCCTGGCCTCCTTTCCACAGGGACAATGAAACTTGTGTAATGTGATTTGGAAGAGGCGAGAGATAGAGCTGCTTCCTGTTTTGTGTCTCCAGCTGTGCCGAAAGCCAAGCTATACCTGCAGCTTATGATTTATGGTGGAAATAATTACTGTATTGTCTTGAGTCTCATGTGCCATCAAATCTAATACGCATGTCAGTTTTCAAAACCTAGTATTTGTGGCCAAATGTAATGTGCAGCAGCAAAAAGTGCCCTCTTTGTCATTTGACCATTACAGTTGTTGCTTGCTTAGAATTCCTTCCTTAATAACGAAAGAGTTAGGGCACCAAAGCTTCCAGAAATGGAAAAGAAAACCTTGGAATGCATTGATGCTGTAGAATGAGTCTACTTTCATTGCCTTGGTTCAGTGCTATGGAGTCATGGGGCCGTAGTTTGACTAGGTCTTGGGCCTTCTCTGCCAAAGGACACAGATGCCTCACCAAACTACAAATCCCAGCATTGCATATCACTGTATCATGGCCATTTTATTTATTGTGTCAGGAGCAACCAGACATTTCTATTACATTTTTAACAAAACAAACAAACAGACAAAAGACAATGTTTGCAAGCTTGGTAGTTGATTAAATGTCCTTTGACCAGAAGCAACAAGAAGTGAAAGATGATGTCCCTCAAAGAGAAGTTCCAGGTGCAGATCCTGAAGCAGCTTCCCCTTTGGCTTTGGCTCAGCACTATGATAACTGCATGATGCAAAATAAATGCGCAGCCTCATTTTGGCGAGGTCATTCAGCTCCAAGAGATGAGCATTAAAGTGAATATGGCACTGCAAGGCAGTGCCATATTCACTTTAATGCTCATCTCTTGGAGCTAAATGAACGGCCTCCTCCTGCTTTTCTTCCCGATCCAGGTTTTGCCTGCTGTTTCTGCCCCACGGAGCAGGTCTTTCTGGCCCTTCTCCTCCCAGGAGGCGAAACTTCCTAGCACATTCCTTCCTCCCAAAGTCTGCAGGGAACCAGTTTCAGGTGATATTTATAGAACTGTGTTTGTCACATGCTGCTGTTTCCTGGCTGAGCAGGGAGGCTGTCTTCATCCTTCTCAGGATTTATATCCTGCTTTCCTCTCTTCAATGAGCAGCTGACAACATTACAAACAGTGCAGCACCGCTCTGAACGGGGATCTCTTGCGAGCATTTAGATAGACCCTTGTGACTTTGACATCCCATAAAACCCTTTTTCAAAACTCTCCAAACTGCCTCAGTGTTTTATCAATCTCTCTGCAGAAAGCTCCACTGAAACTAAACATGTCGCCCCCATTGAGTTGTAGCTTTTGGGTTTTTCTGCCCAGAAAGGCAGGTGAGAGATGGTTGCTGCAGGAAAAAGACAGGACATACATTGGCATTCAATCCACTCATCACAGAAGGACTCCTGTGGCCGGCTGGCTGCCTTTGTGAACCTCTTTCCTGTTTTTTCCTTTGCTCTTCTAGGAAGGACCAGAGCGTGCGCTTCCCCTCCTGGCGCTTCCCACTGACCCTTCCCAACCTGCTCCGCTTCCTCCTGGCCCACTCTGGCCGGCCTTCCCCCTCCCCCTCCCCCTCTTCCTCAGGCTTGGAGCCCTGCCTCAAGGACTGCCTTTGGGGGGGACTCCTGGCCGAAAACGCCTTCCTCAAGGCCCTGCTGACCACCAAGCGGAGGCCCGAAGATGAGGGCCCCATTCCGGCCACTGACCTTTTCCCCAAATCCGAAGAGGACAGCCAGGCCCAGCCGGGCCTCTGCAGCAGAGAGACCGAAGGGGAATGAAGACCCCGACACGAATCACGTTCAGGGTTTTATGCAAACTTTATTGACATTTCCTCGGAAATTCTCCCCCTTCCCCCAAACTTCTTGTGTCATTTCCTCGGACTAGAAATCAAAGAGTATTTTTTATAATGAGCCATGAAAACCGGACAGAAGCACAGGCCCAGTAGCCTGCCGCCTAAAAGGAGGGGGTTCCGGGGAGTCTTTGCACTTTACGGTTGCACTAATTTGATAGCTTTTGTATTGATTTCAGCCTAAATTAAAACAAAGGGGGAGGGAGGGCAGCACAAAGCTCCCTTTCTCCCCCATGAATCTCCAGACAACGGCTTTTCTCCTTTCTTCCAATGTGGTATTTTGTTTATTTGAACTTTATCATGGAAGCTGTCTGATTCAGTCACCTTGAGGCCATTTAAAAAGAGGCAAAGTGCAGGTCATGGGACCAAATTGAAAAGGGGGTAAGACTGCAATCCCTTCCCTTTCCATCCACATAAAGTGGAAGAATATCCTCTGGGCAGAAGCAGTTAAGGATCCCCAAAGATGATTTTTATTTTTATTTTTATTATTATTATTATTATTATTATTGGGTTGCGGTGAGTTTTCCAGGCTATCTGGCTATGTTCCAGAAGCATTCTCTCCTGACGTTTCACCCATATCTATGGCAGGCATCCTTAGAGGTTGTGAGGTCTGTTGGGAAGTAGGAAAGTGGAGTTTATATATCTGTGAAATAATGTCCAGAGTGGGAGAAAGAACTCTTGTTTACTTGAGACAAGTGTGATTGTTGCAATTGGCCACCTTGATTTGCATTTAAAGGCCTTGCAGCTGCAAAGCCTGTCTGGTTGCAGCCTGGGGGAATCTTTTGTTGGGAGGTGTTAGCTGGCCCTGATTGTTTCCTGTCATAATAATAATAATAATAATAATAATAATAATAATAATAATATCCTCAACCTCTGAAGATGCCTGCCATACATGTGGGCAAAACGCCAGGAGAGAATGCTTCTGAAACATGGCTGTACAGCTCTGAAAACTCACAGCAACCCAGTTATTTCGACCATGAAAGCCTTCAAGAACAACATATTATTATTCATTTAATATCTGATTTTTATCTCTTCATTAAGATTTCATTTATCTCACTGCATTTCTTGCTTTTTTGCTGGACCTTGGCTAGTCCAACTCTTTGTTATTGGCCCCTAGACCAAGTAAACTAGGGTTTGGCCAGCAAGAAGAGCATTGCTTCCCTTTTCTTTGGGCTTCAGTTCCCAGTATTCCCAGCTCTTGGGCAAAAAGGTAGCTTCTGGGAGCTGAAGTCCAAAGAATGTTCCATATGTTAGCATCTGGCCTGGATATACATACACCTGGATGGAAGAATGATGGGGAATGCAGTGTAGCAGCCCAATCTGGAGGATAAATAATAATAATAATAATAATAATAATAATAATAATAATAATCTGACACAATACAAGGATTTAAAGATCGAACTGCAAAGACTCTGGCACAAGCCAGCCAAGGTGGTCTCAGTGGTGATCGGCATCCTGGGTGCAGTGCCTAAAGACCTTGGCCTGCATTTAAACACAATCAGTGCTGACAAAATTACCATCTGTCAGCTGCAAAAGGCCATCCTGGGATCTGCATGCATTATTCGCCGATACATCACACAGTCCTAGACACTTGGGAAGTGTCCGACGTGTGATCCAATACAACAACCAACAGTGATCTTGTTTGCTGTGGACTCATCTTGCTGTATTTCAAATAATAATAAGAAGAAGAAGAAGAAAAAGTAGCAGCAGTAGTAGTGGTGATTGGCACACTGGGTGCAGTGCCTAAAGACCTTGGCCTGCACTTAAACACAATCGGCGCTGACAAAATTACCATCAGCCAGCTGCATAAGGTCACCTTACTGGGGTCTTCACGCATTATTCACGGATACATCACACAGTCCTAGACACTTGGGAAGTGTCCGACGTGTGATCCAATTCAACAGCCAGCAGAGTGATCTTGTCTGCTGTGGACTCATCTTGTGTTTCAAATAATAATAATAATAGTAATAGTAATAGTAATAATAATAAATCATCCCACTTTGACTGAGTTGGAAAGGATCAGGAAAGCAGTAGCTATACAGTATTTAAGGAGAACTTTTGGAAGGTGAACAGCATCAGCACCATCCATCTAATTCATCCTCCAAATGTAGCTGGACTTCCAACTTTTGGCAACGAAAAGTGACCCACTTTTGAGAGAAGGCCGATATCATCAAATATTCATAGACATTAAAGGACAAAGGCTCCTCTTTCACTACAAAAGATTTGGTGGCATCGATACAGGGAAAAAATGAATCCAACCAGCAAAGAAAGGACAACGAAAACGTCAACAGTGGCTTCACACCTGGGTCCAGTTATGTACAGAAGCCCTATCAATATCAGGAGAGGGAGAAAAACTGCATTTTTATCTACAAAACGTAATCAGTTGAGAAATCTATACAGCATGGAAAGCGGAGATAATGGGGACTAGTTACAAGGCTGCCGTTGGAGAGGAAGTGGGTTTCCAAAAGGCCATCCGGCTCAAGTTCTGTACAGCCATCACTGACCTTTACTTTCGAACTTGGTTCGAAACAGCTATTTCTATCATATTTGCAGATCATCTCATGCCTCTATTATCTCGAAGGCTTCTTCCCCATCACTTGCATAAATACAGAACAATATTACCAAGTTCCGAAAGAGCGTTAGGCCAAGGAGGAGGCGTAGCTTTGAATAGTCCATTTCCTGCGACTCGCCTTAGAAGACCCTCCCCATCCATTAGGGGCTTCGGAGAAATCCCATCGGCGGTCATGCATCTCCAAAAGCCCCGGAGAAAGGCAAACAAAATGAAGCAGCGCACGACTCATTATGTACACAGTTCACAGTTGTGCGGATTTGCACCGCATCAGTAGCTCCGTTCGAAGAGGCTCAGAGGGGTATTCAAGTAAACGCTCCCATCGTCCACCGTCAGCAATGGGCACAGGGCCCAAGGAAAGGGAGAAGGGCTCTGAAGGACCGGTCTCTGCAAGTCATAGGATCCTAAAGACCATCCAGTCCAACCCCCTTCTGCCATAAAGATGCCATCCGATCCCTCCTGACAGATAGCTGTCCAGCCTCTGCTTCAAAAACTACAGAGAAAGAGACTTCACTGGACTTTGTATTCCATTTGAACAGATCTTTACCATCAGAAAATTCTTCCTAATGTTTAGGTGGCATCTCTTCTCCTGCAATTTGAACCCACAGCTCCATTGTGTCCCGGCCTCCAGAACAGCAGGAAACAGGATTGCCCTCTTTTCCTTGATGGGACTCCTTTCCGATATTGACACATGGCTCTCTTGTCTCCTTTCTCTCGGGCTTCTTTCCTCCAAGCAAAACAGATCCAGATCCCTCAGATGTTCTTCAGAGGGACTCAAGGCTTACAGGCCTTTGGCCATTTTGGCGGCCCTTCGTGTGACCCCTTCCATCTTCTTGTCCAGCATTATTCCAGATGACGCCCGAGCAAACCAGAAGAGAGTGGGATCATGACATCCTTTTAGCCTAGAATCGCACTGACCTTTGTCGCTGCCGCATCACACTCTTGGCTCATGTTCAGCTTGGGGTCACCTCTTAGATCCCTTGGACTTGTTTCTATATCTAGCAAATTGAAATCTTGAACTGGAGACGGGGATATTCCTATCAGAACAGGACAGAGTGGGACTGTGACTTCATCTGGACTTATTTGTATCCACATGCATTGGTTAGCTCTGTCCTAAAGAGGCTCGGTGGGGCATTCGAGTTGTCGATGAATGACTGACGGAGGCAAGTGGTCCTCGGAGTGGGGCCCAGGCTTAGGCATGTTGCTCAGTGGGGCCAGGGGCACCGAGGCGGGTCTTCCTCTCGGTGCAGGGCCCGCGGGCAGAGTACTGGACCATCAGGAAAGGCTCCTTGGACTCTCCTTCGCCCACGATGCTCTCCTCGTCCTCCGACTGGCTCAGCCGCTGCAGCCGCAGGTAGCACCAGCAGCCCAGGATCAGGGCCCCCAGCGCTGCCACCGCAATCAGCGTCACAATCACCGTCACCACCCCCGTGGTGGGGCTGTGGTCCATGGCGGACGTGGAGGGACCCTCCGAAGGATGGGTGGACAGACGGATGGACGTGGGGCCCTTCAGCCGCCCCTGGATGCCTGGGAGGGACAGGGAGAGGACAAAAACAGACCAAGCATCACTTCCTTTACATCTTTGGATTCCATGCAATATTTGAGTTCTGAATGTGGGATTAATCGTATGTTAATCCCACAAACGAACATTACATTTTTATTTATATAGATACACACATACATATATACATACAGACACACGAGAGATATGTGTATACATGTGTCTATGGATAGATAGAGGTATATATCTATGGATAGATAAATATATAGATATATAGCTCTATCTATCCATAGAGACACGTATACACATATCTCTCGTGTGTCTATGTATGTGTGTGTGTGTGTATCTATATAAATAAAAATGCAGTGATCGTTTGTGGGATTAACATAACTCAAAAACCACTGGACAAATTGACACCAAAACTGGACACAAGACACCTATCAGGCCAATGAGTGACCATCACTCATAAAAGCATTGAAAAACGCAATGGATGAGCCAAAGAACAAAAAAAATGATTTACAACTCATGTGCAAAACCACATATATACACAAACACACATATATACAGGAATATATACACACATATATGCACACACAAAACACATATACACAGAAAGGGGCAAGAAAGGAAGGAGAGAAGGAGGGAGAGGGGAAAAGGAGGGAAGGAGAGAAGGAAATACAAAAGTGAAGGAAGGCAGGAAAGAGGGAAGGAAGGGGAGAAGGAAGAAAGAGAGAAAGAGGGAGGAAAGGAAAGAAAGGTAGAAAAGGAAGGAAGGAGAGAAGGAAATAAAAAAGTGAAAGAAGGAAGGAAAGTGTGGGAAGGAAGGAGAGAAGGAAGAAAGAGGGAGAGAAGGAAAGAAAGAAAGGTAAAGAAGGAAGGAAGGAGAGAAGGAAATAAAAAAGTGAAAGAAGGAAGGAAAGAGAGGGAATGAAGGAGAGAAGGAATGAAAGAGAGAAAAGGAGGGAAGGAAGGAAGGATGGAATCAAAGAGTAAAGGAAGTGAGGAAAGACACAGGTAGAGAAGGAAGAAAGAAGAAGGGAAAGAAAAAGAGGGATGGAAGGAGAGAAAGAAAGAAGAGAAAGAGGGAGGGAGGGTTGGCCACAGCAAAACATGGCGGGTACAGCCAATATATATACACACACACATACACATATCTATCTCCTTTCTTTCATCCATCCATCTCTCTCTCTATATATATACAGAGTTAGTCAAAATGCATAGGCCAATAAGCCATATATATATACACACCATGTAAAACTTCACTTCTGAATTATATATCTATATCGGTCTATCTTATCTATCTCTATGCCTCCATCCTTTTATATCCCTATCCATCGTTACATCCGTCTATCTTTATCCATCCATCCTATCTTTCTCTACCCTTCCATCATCCTCTCTTTCATCCTTCTCTCTGCCTATCTATCGTATCTATCTCGATCGATCGATCGATCAGCACATCTACATATCCAGCAATATAAGTATCACTACACAATTTGTGAACTCACTAATCTCCTATACACCCCTTCCACCACCTATAATACACCTATTAAAGCTCACTCTCCCCACCTAGAAACAGTAAATCAGCAAACACAAAATTAAGGATTTAAGATGGACTTTGCATTCCGTGTAATGTATTCATCATCGTTCTGAATCTAGGGCCACAACCCCATTTTCCTTGCAAATCCTATGCAGCCGTCGGCAAAGAAAACTCCCTGATTTTTATCTCAGCTAAAATTAAGATTTTGCAGATGAGAAGAAGGCCTTTTCTCTCCCATTTTACTGGATATCTTGGAACAACAACAGACTAGAATTCCCTCCTGTTCCTGGGAGGGGGGTTAGCAGAGCTCTTGGACCTAGAAAAATAATTTTTCCGCAAATCAGTCAGTGGCCTTCCTTGCAGAAAAGCGGATCCAAAGGCCTGGACTTGTCTCATTGTGCAATTATAAGCAAGGCACAGAACTGGGAGGGGAAGGAGATAAGGATCATTCTCACACTTCTGGAACCTGTTTTGAAGAAAAAGTCTTCCCCATTTGGTGAGAGCGATAGCGGCCTTCGTACCTGAAATGGCCACAAATTCAAGGCAATCCACAAATGCCAGCAGTGGAAGAGGGTTCCCAAGGGTCATCTAGTCCAACCCCGTTCTGCTATATCAATAGACACAACTCAAGCACTCCCGGAAGATGGGCATCTGTCTAAGGGCCTCCAAGGGAGCCCTGATACTAAAATGCCATTTTCCATGCAGACCAACCAACTTCCTTTCTCAGGATCCAGGGGATGATGGGAGTTGCAATCTACCCCTGACTCTCTTTTAAAGCTTGTGATGTTGAACAGACTTTATTCAAATATAATTGTATTACTTAATAATCCTATTTGCAACTCAATGCAAGCCATTTTAAAAAAGGAAAGTGGGATAAAAATATAACAACAATTGTGTTTCAATTGAAAGAGAAAAGTGAGATACACAGCAACAACAATTGCCAGTGTCCCTTTACTAGCCCTTCATGTCTCAACAGAAAAAAGTAAGATCCACAACAATAATAGCCAAGCCAGAAAGTGGTATATAAATATAACAATAATTGTGTCTCAATTGAAAGAGAAAAGTGAGATACACAACAACAACAACAATTGCCAATGTCCCTTTATTAGCTCTTTATGTCTTGACATAAAAAAGTAAGATCCACAACAATCATAGCCAAGCCGGAAAGTGGGATATAAATATAACAATAATTGTGTCTTAACTGAAAGAGAAAAGTGGGATACACAACAACAACAATTGCCAACGTCGCTTTATTAGCCTTTCATGTTTCACTTGACAGATAACAACAGGAAATAAATATAATTATAATGGATTTGTAAAAGCTGTAAAAAGTATCTGCCCTCCACAAAAATAAAATATAATATCTATATCCATAATAAAAGTGAAAATATGTGGTGTGTATGTGCCCACTTTCACAAACAGGCTCCCACTTCCACAAACAGCTATGATCCCCACCTATGAAGACCCACCAAAGGCCCTCCCTCCAGTTACATTGCAGGTTATAGCGAGCATCATGAACATACACAACCCCTGCCAGTGTCCTCCACAAACACCATACTGCCCACCACCCAAGGAATGCTTTCATACAGGGATAGTTTCATCCTAGATTTTATGTGTTTCCTCCACCACAGACATCCCAGTCTTTCTGACTCTCTTCATTGGTGTGGAATTTGCATGGCCCCACCCACTGCCACTCCCATAACCCTTTCCGTTATGCAGGGCACAGCAAATAGATTAGGATTGATCAGCAACTGAACATACCAGAGAGGGATGGGGGACTGACTCCAACATGATGGAAGTTGTAGTTCTGCGACCCCCACCAGCAATGGACCTGGGCCAAATTTGGCACACAGAACCCCCATGACCAACAAAAAATAAAATCTAAAGTGTAAAAAATAACCTAAAAACTGAAATAAATCCATAAAATAATTATCTGAAATAAATGTATAAAATAATAACCTAAAATCTAAAATATTTATTTGCGACATTTATATGCTAGCCACAAGATATATATACATACAATATATTATATTATTAGCATAGTACAATATCAGTATTATATATTACTATATTGTGCTGTACCATTATATTGTAATATTATTAGTAATATTACATGTAACATAAAATATATAATTATAATATTGTATTATCATTATTATTAGTATTATATTGAATTACATTATAATACTATAAATATTATATGTATATACAATATATTATATTATATTATTAGTAAAGCATATAAGATGGAATCTAAAACCAAAAATAAAGATAGAAAATATTAATAATACATCTAAAATTATAATATTAATAATGTAATATTACATATTATATATACAACTTATGATATATTACAAAATATTATATAATACTAATAGTATAATATACTGTAGTGTATTATATATATTGTGGTATAATAATATTATTATTATATTGCACTATACCACTATATATGCAATATATAACATACAATTATTATATATTATTATACTGTAGTATATTATTATACCACAATATATACTACCAGTATATTATATTATTAGTATTATATAATATATTGTACTATGTTTTTGGTACCCTACCTGGGGCCATTAGGAGAGATGTGTAATCAATAAAATGTATATATCATATGATATATACATATAAATATCATATGATTAGCAAAGCACAGTATTAGTATTATTATTATATTGTACTATACCACTATACTACATTATACTATATTATTATTACACATTACTATATATATATTATATTTAATAAATTATTATTATATTACAATATTATTATATTCTTCTATTGTATTATTGTTAGTATTATATTGCATTACATTATAATATTAGTACAGAATCCTAGAGCTGGAAGAGGCCCTCCCTCCAGTCCAACCCCCTGCCAAGAAGCAGGAAAATATTATTATTATTATTATTATTATTATTATTATTATTATTATTATTTATACAAAATCTAAATATGCATGCATATCAACATCACAATCTAAAAGTACAAAATAAATGAATAAGGCTATTATTATCATCCAACAAACTCTAAAAATACATGCCTAAAATAATAATGTAAAAGCTGAAACAAATGTATATTATTATTATTATACGAAGTCTAAAAATGAGTGCCTAAAATAACAATGTAAAATCTGAAATAAATGTATATTATTATTATTATTATACGAAGTCTAAAAATGCATGCCTCAAATAACAATGTAAAATCTGAATTAAATGTATATTATTATTATTATTATTATTATTAAAAATCTAAAAATGCATGCCTAAAATAACAATATAAAATCTGAATTAAATGTATATTATTATTATTATTATTATTATTATTATTAAAAATCTAAAAATGCATGCCTAAAATAACAATATAAAATCTGAATTAAATGTATATTATTATTATTATTATTATTAAAAATCTAAAAATGCATGCCTAAAATAACAATATAAAATCTGAATTAAATGTATATTATTATTATTATTATTATTATTATTATACAAAATCTGAAAATGCATGCCTAAAATAACAATGTAAAATCTGAATTAAATGTATATTATTATTATTATTATTATTATTATTATTATTATACAAAATCTGAAAATGCATGCCTAAAATAACAATGTAAAATCTGAATTAAATGTATATTATTATTATTATTATTATTATACAAAATCTAAAAATATGTGCCTAAAATAACAATGTAAAATCTGAACTAAATACATATTATTATTATTATTATTATTATACAAAATTTGAAAATGCATGCCTAAAAATAACAATGCAAAATCTGAAATAAATGTATATTATTATTATTTTTATTATACAAAATCTGAAAATGCATGCCTAAAATAGCAATGTAAAATCTGAAATAAATGTATTCTTATTCTTATTCTTATTCAAAATCTGAAAATGCATGCCTAAAATAACAATGTAAAATCTGAACTAAATGTATATTATTATGATAATAATAAATGAAAATGGCTATGATGATCATCCTACCAAATCCAAAAAGGCATGCCTAAAATAATATTTGATAAAATCTGAAATTAAATTTATGAATAATTTTACAAAAACCTGAAATGCATGGACAAGACCATTTACAAAAAGGGGGGGAAACAGAGAGGGGTGCAGAGGCCCCTCCATTGCAAAGCCTCTGTCCCTTTAAGACATAGGACACAAGAGGTCTTCCTCCTCCTCTTCCTCTGTCTTCCTGGGAGCCATTGCAATGGAGGAAGGAGGGAGGAGTGTGATTTGGGGAGGGGGCTCCCTTCCTGCCCCCCCTCTCTCTCTCTCCTGCCCCTCCCCTCTTTGTGAGACCCCCCCTTCCAAAGAAGCCCCCCCATTGACTAATATACAGAGAGAGATCTCCCTCCCTCCTTCTCTTCCTTCCCTTTTTCCTTACCAGGGCCCAAAAGAAGGGGTCTCCCACCATTGCTGCTGAGACTGTGCCGACCGCCTAGCAACAGATGACGCGGAGGAATAAAGGGGCGTGGCTGCACTAAACCACGCCCAACGCTCCCGATTGGAGGAAGATATAGAAGAGGCGCGGTCCTCGCAAGGAAAGGAAGGGGCCTCTGCTAACCACGCCCACCAGCTGAGATTGGTGGAGTGAAGAGGCGGAGCTTTTCCCGTGGGGCGGGGCTAAATTAAACCACGCCCACCGGTCCCTGCCATATTGGAGTGTGTTGCCATGGAGATTCCATCCCTTTGGTATTCACATTGGATTGGGTTAAACTTTGAATAATTATGTTTATTTCTTATTATATTGTATTCCAGATACAAATATTAAAAATATATAACAAAAAAACAGAATTAATATAATATTAATATTCTAAATACAAACATTAAAAATATAAAATAATAATATTCCAAATACAAATATAAAAAATATGCAATAAGACAGTATTATATATTATCAGAAGTATTATATTTAATATATTAGCATTAATATTAATATTCCAAATAGAAATATAATATTAATATACCAACTACAAATATTAAAAACATACAATAATAATATTAATATTCGAAATAAAAATATAAAAATATACAATATTAATATTCCAAATACAAATATTAAAATTTTACAACAATAAAACAATATTAGATATTCTCAAAAGTATTATATTTAATGTTGTTGTTGTTTAATATATTAGCATTAATATTAATATTCCAAATACAAATGCAATATTAATATTCCAAATACAAACATTAAATATATACAATAATAATAATATTAATATTCCAAATACAAATGTAAAAATATGATATTAATACTAATATTCCAACTAAAATATTAAATAATACAACAATAAAACAGTATTAGATATTATCAGAAGTATTATATTTAATATTGTTGTTCATTCGTTCAGTCGTCTCTGACTCTTCGTGACCTCATGGACCAGCCCACGCCAGAGCTCCCTGTCGGCCGTTACCACCCCCAGCTCCTTCAAGGTCAGTCCAGTCCCTTCAAGGATGCCATCCATCCATCTTGCCCTTGGTCGGCCCCTCTTCCTTTTGCCTTCCACTTTCCCCAGCATGATTGTCTTCTCCAGGCTTTGCTGTCTCCTCATGATGTGGCCAAAGTACTTCAACTTTGTCTCTAGTGTCCTTCCCTCCAATGAGCAGTCGGGCTTTATTTCCTGGAGGATGGACTGGTTGGATCTTCTCGCAGTCCAAGGCACTCTCAGCACTTTCCTCCAGCACCACAGCTCAAAAGCATCGATCTTCCTTCGCTCGGCCTTCCCTAAGGTCCAGCTCTCACATCCGTAGGTGACTACCGGGAATACCATGGCTTTGACTAGGCAATGGATCTTTGTTGCCAGTCTGATGTCTCTACTCTTTACGATTTTATCGAGATTGGACATTGCTCTCCTCCCAAGAAGGAAGCGTCTCCTGATTTCCTGGCCACAGTCTGCATCTGCAGTCATCTTTGCACCTAGAAATACAAAGTCTGTCACGGCCTCCACATTTTCTCCCTCTATTTCCCAGTTGTCAATCATTCTTGTTGCCATAATCTTGGTTTTTTTGACATTTAGCTGCAACCCGGCTTTTGCGCTTTCTTCTTTCACCTTGATTAGAAGGCTCCTCAGCTCCTCTTCGCTTTTGGCCATCAGAGTGGTGTCATCTGCATATCTGAGGTTGTTAATGTTTCTTCCAGCAATTTTCACCCCAGCTTTGCATTCATCCAGCCCCGCACATCCTCACATGATGTGTTCTGCATACAAGTTAAAAAGGTTGGGTGAGAGTATGCAGCCTTGCCGTACGCCTTTCCCAATCTTGAACCAGTCTGTTGTTCCGTGGTCAGTTCTTACTGTTGCTACTTGGTCCTTGTACAGATTCCTCAG
Organism: Anolis sagrei; assembly: GCF_037176765.1. NCBI lineage: Eukaryota > Metazoa > Chordata > Lepidosauria > Squamata > Anolidae > Anolis > Anolis sagrei. The sequence continues at coordinate 13,989,912 of NC_090035.1, read as the reverse complement.
GAGAGAGACAAGGTGGCTTGGGATGCCCATCCCACCAAGAACTTGCCACAATTTGTTATGATCCACACAGTCAAAGGCTTTAGAATAGTCAATGAAGCAGAAATAGACGTTTTTCTGAAACTCCCCGCCTTTCTCCATTATCCAGCGGATATTGGCAATCTGGTCTCTCGTTCCTCTGCCTTTTCTAAACCCAGCCTGAACATCTGGCAACTCTCGCTCCATGATATTAATATTAATACTCCAACTACAAAAATTAAAAATATACAACAATAAAACAGTATTAGATATTTTCAGAAGTATTATATTTAATATATTAGCATTAATATTAATATTCCAACTACAAATATAATATTAATATTCCAAATAAAAACATTAAAAATATACAATAATAATATTCCAAATACAAATGTAAAAATATATGATGTTAATATTAATATTCCAAATACAAATATAAAAAATATACAGTAAAACAGTATTATATATTATCTGAAGTATTATATTTAATATATTAGTATTAATATTAATATTCCAATTACAAATATAAAAATATAAAAGGAAAACAGTATTTCATTTTATCAGAAGTATTATATTTAATATATTAGCAGTAATATTAATATTTCAAATACAAATATTAAAAATATACAATAAAACAGTATTAGATATTATCAGTATATTTAATATATTAGCATTAATATTACTATTCCAAATACAGATATAAAGATATGCAATAAAACAGTATTAGATATTATCAGAAGTATTATATTTTATATATTAGCCTTAATGTTAATATTCCAAATACAAATATAAAAATATACAATAAAACGGTATTGTATATTATCAGAAGTATTATATTTAATATATTAGCATCAATATTAATATTCCAAATACAAATATAAAAATGTACAATCAAACAGTATTATATATTATACCCACCTGTAAGGCAGGCATCCTCAGAGGTTGTGACGTCTGTTGGAAACTAGGCAAGTGAGGTTTATATATCTGTGGAATAATGTCTAGGGTGAGAGAAAGAAATCTTGTCTGTTTGAGGCAAGTGTAAGTGTTGCAATTGGACTCCTTGATTAGCATTGAATGGCCTTGTAGTAGCAAAGCCTGGCTTCTACCTGCCTGGGGGAATCCCTTGTTGGGATGTGTTAGCTGCCCCTGATTGTTTCCTGTCTGGAATTCCCCTGTTTTTTTAGTGTTGCTCTTTATTTACTGTCCTGATTTTAGAGTTTGTTTTTTAAAAATATTAGCATTATTTATTACTATATTGTACTATACCACTATAAGTGACTGGATTTACCTTGAAGGAGCTGGGGGTGGTGACGGCCGACAGGGAGCTCTGGCGTGGGCTGGTCCATGAAGTCACAAAGAGTCGGAACCGACTGAACGACTATACCACTATACTGCAATATTATTAGTAATATTATATTAACCATGTCACTCTGCAACTTTCTGAGATTCCATAGCACTGAAGTGATATCAAACTGCATCAATTCCTACAGTATAGATGCATCCCAAAAGGGAAGCTCATTCCACCATACCTGTTGTTGTTACAGCTACATCCTGCGCATCCTAGGAAAAGGGTTCCTGTCCCTTTAAATGTGGGATGGCATCAGGTGCAGCCAGGTAAAGAGCAGCACCTGCCCAAGTCCTTCCTGGTGACAACACCCTTTTCCCATTGCAGCCAAGCAGCATTCTCTTTCCGGGAGAATCAAGTCCAAAGTCCGGCTTCTTGAGAAACAGGTGAGTTTTGCCATCCTGAGCAGGTAGCCCCTTCCAGGTAAACAAGGCACTGTTTCAGGGAACTTTGGAGAGTTTTATGGGCTTCTGGATTGTGCCATAAAGCAAAAGAGATGTCCCTGCTGCCTCCTTTTCCTTCTCTTGTCCTGTTCTGTCTTTCCCCAGTTACAGTGTTGGGGAATAGGTCTTTCACCTGTAAAAAGGTCCCCAAAAGCCCAATTTCTGGCGCTGGCCTGCCCTCTGCTGGTTTGCAGAAAGGGGGAAGTGAATGGAAAAACCCCATTATTTCTAGGCCACGTTTCATGGTGAGAATGGTGGGAGTTGTCATCCAAAGAACCAGGAACAGATACAGGAAGAAGGGAAGTGTTATTTTTGTTAGCTTTAGGTTCCTGCATTGGCCACAGGTTGGACTAGATGGCCTTTAGGGTCTCTTCAAAGTCTAAGGTTCTAGGATAGTTGGTGGACTCTCCTGCTTTGTGGGTAAGTGGGATTTTTACATAGTGCTTAGATGGGCATCTTTCTGGGGTGTTTTTGTGGTGGCAAAAGCGGGTTAGACTAGATGACCTTTGGGTGTCCCTCCTTTCCAACTCTAGGATTCTGCGAAAATACAAGGTACAGTATTAAAGGGGAGTTGGCTCTGTCTCCTCAGCTAGATGGCCATCTGTTGGGAGGGCTTTGATGGTGTTTTCCATCTGGTAGAATGGGGTTGGACTGGATGGCTTTTGGACTCCCTTCCAAATCCTATGGTTTATTATTATTATTATTATTATTATTATTATTATTATTAGCAGAGGCTGGAGGTTCATCTCTCGGGAGGGATTGGACTGTGTCTTCCTTTATGGCACAATGGGGTTGGACTGGATAGCCTTTGGACTCCCTTTCACATCTAGGATCCTATGGTTTATTATTATTATTACTATTGTTGTTGTTGTTATTATTATTATTATTATTAGCAGAGGCTGGATGTTATCTGCTGGGAAAAATTGGATTGTGTCTTCCTTTATGGTACAATGGGGTTGGACTGGATGGTCTTTGGACTCTCTTCCAACTCTAGGATCCTATGGTTCATTACTATTATTACTCCTGTATTATTATTATTATTATTATTATTAGCAGAGGCTGGATGTTCATCTCTCGGGAGGGATTGGACTGTGTCTTCCTTTATAGCACAATGGGGTTAGACTGGATGGCCTTTGGACTCCCTTCCAACTCTAGGATCCTATGGTTCATCATCAGTATTATTATTATCATCATCAGAGGCTGGATGTTCATTTGTCGGGAGGGATCGGATTGTGTCTTCTTTTATGGCACAATGGGGTTGGACTGGATGGCATCTGGACTCCCTTCCAACTTCCCTATGGTTCATTGCTGTTAGTCTTTATTATTATTATTATTATTATTATTATTATTATTATAGGCTGGATGTTCATCTATCAGGAGGGATCAGATTGTGTCTTCCTTTATGACACAGTGGGGTTGGACTGGATTGCCTTTGGACTCCCTTCCAACTTTAGGACCCTATGGTTCATTGCTGTTGGTCTTTATTATTATTATTATTATTATTATTATTATTATTATTATTAGAGGCTGAATGTTCATCTGTCAGGAGGGATCAGATTGTGTCTTCCTTTATGGCACAATGGGGTTGGACTGGATGGCCTTTGGAGATCCCTTCCATCTCAAGGATTCTATGGTTTTGTGATGATTACATTTGGGGCCTCAAAGCAAGGCCTCTTTTCCCCACTTTTGAGCCTTTTGCATAGAATCCTAGAATTGGAAGGGGACCCCTAAGGGCCATCTAGTCCAACCCCTTCCTGCCAGGACAAAACCGAATCCCTCCCAATAGATGTCCATCCAGATGCATAGTGATTTCAGCTTGGATATTATTAAGGCCAGAGAAAGAAAAAGGAAGCAAAGTTAGAAAGAGAAGGACAAAGTAATGCAAAATCATATAGTGTTGGATATATAAACACTACATAAAAAGGATTCCGTGTCTACACTGTAAACTTAATGCAGTTTGCCGGAAATAATGACACTGACAGCCCAGGAACAAAGACCTCCCCCTTTCAGCACCCCTCCCTGCCTCTGAGGTCACAAAGGCCCTTTACACCAGTTTCAGTTCCCTTTTCCTCTGCCTTTTGGCAGGGACAAGCCAAGGAAGATGGCGGGTGAGTTTTGGGGCGAGTTCTTCGGCCCTCCTTCGGCTTCGGGCCCAGTTTAAGGGGTTCCTTTCCACGGGACGGTTGGGGTTCGGGTTGTCTATGTCCTCATTTCCTGCAAGGCTGACTTGAGCACTAGTTTGGGAAGTCGGGATATAAATGAACTGATAATAACGACGATAACACTATGTAACACGACATTTGTTCCTGGGTCATAAAATTCATTGGTTCTGTCAAGAAAACATGGAAAATGTGTATTCAACTGAAGTTGATGATGATGATGATGATGATGATGATGATGTTGATTATGATGTCGCTGATGACAACACTGATAAACATGCCCAGCTCCTTAAGCCGCTCCTCATAGGGCTTGTTCTCCAGACCCTTGATCATTTTAGTCGCCCTCCTCTGGACACATTCCAGCTTGTCAATTCAAGAGAGATATTGACAAGCTGGAATGTGTCCAGAGGAGGACGACTAAAATGATCAAGGGTCTGGAGAACAAGCCCTATGAGGAGCGGCTTAAGGAGCTGGGCATGTTTAGCCTGAAGAAGAGAAGGCTGAGAGGAGATATGATAGACATGTCTAAATATGTGAGAGGAAGCCACAGGGAGGAGGGAGCAAGCTTGTTTTCTGCTTCCATGGAAGCTAGGACGTGGTACAATGGCTTCAAACTACAAGAGGGGAGATTCCATCTGAACATGAGGAAGAACTTCCTGACTGTGAGAGCTGTTCAGCAGTGGAACTCTCTGCCCCAGAGAGTTGATGGAGGCTCCTTCTTTGGAAGCTTTTAAACAGAGGCTGGATGGCCATCTGTCAGGGGTGATTTGAATGCAATATTCCTGCTTCTTGGCAGGGGGTTGGACTGGATGGCCCATGAGGTCTCTTCCAACTCTTTGATTCTATGATTATGATGTTGATGATGTTGTGGTTGCTACTGCTGCTGATGATGTTGCTGACGATGATGAAGTTGATGAAGGTGATAGAATCCTAGAGTTGGAAGAGACCTGATGGGCCATCCAGTCCAACCCCGTTCTGCCAAGATGCAGAAAGATTACATTCAAAGCACCCCCAAAAGATGGCCATCCAGCCTCTGCTTAAAAGACTCCAAAGAAGGAGCCTCCACCACACTCCAGGGCAGAGAGTTCCACTGCTGAACAGCTCTCACAGTGAGGAAGTTCTTCCTCATGTTCAGGTGGGATCTCCTTTCCTGTAGTTTGAAGCCATTGTGTCTTAGTCTCCAGGGCAGCAGAAAACAAGCTTGTTGCCTCCTCTCTATGACTTCCCCTCACTCACATATTTATAGATGACCCTCATCATGTCTCCTCGCCACCTTCTCTTCTGCAGGCTGAACATGCCCAGCTCTTTAAGCCGCTCCTCATAGGGTTTGTTCTCCAGAGCCTTGATCGTTTGAGACGCCCTCCTTTGGACACATTTCAGCTTAGAGTCAACATCTCCCTTCAGTTGTGATGCCCAGAATGGGACACAGTGTGATTCCAGGTGTGGTCTGACCAAGGCAGAATAGAATAGAGGGGGGAAATGACTTCCCTGGATCTAGCCACTAGACCACTATTGATGAAGGCCACAATCCCATTGGCTTTTGTGGATGATGATGTTGATGAAGATGATGATAATGATGTTGATGTGGAAAATGACATTGATGGTGTTGGTAATGATGAAGGTGGTGTTTCAGGTGCTGCTGAAGATGACGTTGCCGACAATCACGATGTTGATAATGATGTTGATAATGATTTTGATGATTTATTTATCGTGTCACAAGCAAATTGAGAATGCAGTTATAATGTACTAAAAAACCACAAAAGTTTAAAAACTTGGCATTATACTAAATGTCCTTTGATCAGAAGCTGGCCACTTGGAGTGCCTCTGATGTGGCTGTAAGAGGCTCCTCCGTTGTGTATGTGGCAGGGCTCAGGCTGCACTGTAGTAGGTGGTCTGTGATTTGCTCTTCTCCGCTCTCGCATGTCGTGGACTCCACTTTGTAGCCCCATTTCTTAAGGTTGGCTCTGCATCTTGTGGTTCAGTGCCTTCCAAGTCACCCAGATTTCAGTGTGCCCAGGGGGGAATCTCTCATCTGGTCTTAGCCATGGATTGAGTTTTCAGGTTTTAGCCTGCCACTTTTGGACTCTTGCTTGCCTAGAGTATCTCTGTAGATCTTAGGAAGCTGTTTCTTGATTTAAGGTATTGCCATGCTGGCAGATATCTGAACAGAGGGTGGGCTGGAGATGTCAATGCCTTGGTCCTTTCATCGCTGGCTGCTACTTCCCAACAGATATCAAGTGGTGCAATACCAACTAAACAGTGTCATTTCTCCAGTGGTGTAGGGTGTAGACATCCTGTGATGAGGTGGCATGTCTCATTCAGAGCCACATTCACTGTTTTAGCGTGGTGAGATGTGTTCCACACTGGACATGCGTACTCAGCAGCAGAATGGCAAAGCGCAAGGGCAGATGTCTTCACTGTGTCTGGTTGTGATCCCCAGGTTGTGCCAGCCAGCTTTCGTATGATATTGTTTCTAGCACCCACTTTTTGCTTGATACTCAAGCAATGCTTCTTGTAAGTCAAAGCACAGTCCAGGGTTTTGTTTTGTGTGTGTGTCAGGAGTGACTTGAAAAACTGCAAGTCACTTCTGGTGTGAGAGATTGGCTGTCTGCAAGGAGGTTGCCCAGGTTGTGCCAGTCAGCTTTCGTATGTTTTCACTGTGTCTGGTTGTGATCCCCAGGTTGTGCCAGTCAGCTTTCGTATGATATTGTTTCTAGCACCCACTTTTTGCTTGATACTCAAAAAGTAAATCAAAGCACAGTCCAGGGTTTTGTTTTGTGTGTGTGTGTGTGTGTGTGAGGAGTGACTTGAGAAACTGCAAGTCACTTCTGGTGTGAGAGATTGACTGTCTGCAAGGACATTGCCCAGGGGACGCCCGGATGTTCAATGTCTTACCATTCTCATTGAAAGCTTCTCCATGTCCCCACATGGGCAGCTGGAGCTGACAGAGGGAGCTCAA